>NW_016107428.1:767488-840908 GCF_001604975.1 Cebus imitator
TCTCTCTCTCTCTTTCTTTCTTTCTTTCTTTCTTTCTTTCTTTCTTTCTTTCTTTCTTTCTTTCCTTTCTTTCTTTCATTTCTTTCTTTCTCTCTCTCCCTTTCCTTCTCTCTCTCTCTTTCTTTTCTTTCTTTTCAGAGGATCTCAGTAACCTTGTTGGTATCAGAATGCAATCATTGTAATAAAACCAGAGGATCGTGCTCTCTTGTGGGATTCTAACCTGATATTAACATTATAAACATGGAAAATACTCAGTACTATCTACTAACATTAAATGAGAGAAAGAAGTCCTGTGACTTGATCAAGTTAGTTCATGTTCTAACTAAAGCTGGCAAAAGCTGATTCCCATTAGAGATATTGACTGATGGATTCAGGTAACCAAAAACTTGAGAATCTACTTACCGCTCAAGGTATAGTGATGTTTTATTTTACTTTCACTTATTTATTCTCTGGTGCTCTTCCTTTTTTATGTAGATCAGAGTTTCTGGTCTACATCTTCTTTCTCACAGAAGAATTTCTTTTAGCATTTCTTGTAAGGCAGGTCTACTGGCAACTAATGCTCTCAATTTTTGTTTTAGAAAGTCTCTATTTATTTTTCACTGTTAAAGGATTGTTTCACTGGGTACAGAATTCTAGGTTGATGTTTTTCTTTCTGTCAACACTTAAATATTTCACTTCCCTGTCTTCTTGCTTGTGTGCTTGCTTTATGAAGGTAAGTATGATGAAATTCTTATCCTTACTTTTCTGTAGGTAAAGTTTTTTCCCTCTGACTTCTAACAATGTTTCTTTCTTTCTTTTTGATTTTCCAAACTTTGAATATAGGTGTAGTTTTTGTTGCCATTGGCATTTATCTGGCTTGTTGTTTTCTGAACTTCTTGGATTTGTGGTTTGGCATCTGATATTAATTTGGGGAAATTAGTCATTATTGCTTTAAATACTGCTTCTGTTCCTTTCCATCTTTCTCCTTCTCATATTCCTGTTACACATTATACCTTTTGTAGTCGTCCCACGGTTCCTGGATATTCTGTTCTGTTTATGTCTTTTTTTAAAAAATTTTTATTGGTTATTCTTTATGTTTTAATATGTTTATGTTTTAATGTTTATGTTTTATTATGTTTTTTCTCTTTATTTTTTTTTTGTTTGGGAAGTTTCTATTGTTATGTCCTCTAATTCAGAGATTTTTTTTCCTCAGTTGTGTCCAGTTTACTAATAAGTCTATCAAAGGCATTCTTCATTATCATTTCAGTGTTTTTGGTCTCTCACATTTCTTTTTGTTTTTTTCTTACAATTTCCATCTCTCTCTTTATATTATCCATCTGTGCTTTCATGCTGCCTACATTTTTCTATTACAAGGGCATATTAATAATAAAAATTCCTGGTCTAATCGTTCCAACATTTCTGCCATATCTGAGTCACCATTTGTTGAAGAGATGGTCCTTTCCCCATGTATGTTCTGGGGATCCTTGTCAAAGATTTGCTGACCATATATGTCTGGGTTTATTTCTGGACATTGTGTTATGTTCTGTTAGTCAATGTGTCTGTTTTAATGCCAGTACCATAGTTTTAAAATTACATAATTTTGTAATAAAGTATGAAATCAGGAAGTGTGATATCTCCAGCTTTTTCTTATTCAAGATTGTTTTGACATTTAGGGCCTTTTGTTGCTACCTATGAATTTTAGGATTGTTTTTAGTATTTGTGAATATTTATTTCTTTCATCAATATCTTATAGTTTTCAGTATACAGATCTCTTACCTCTTTGGTTAAATTCATTCTTAAGTATTTTATTATTTTTAGTACTGTTGTAAATAGGATTATCTTTTTATTTTTCAGATAGTTAATTATTGGAGTACTGAAATGCCACTCATTTTTTTGGTATGTTGATTTTGTATTCTGTAAATTTACTAAATTATTAGTTGTAACAATTTTTATGTAAAGTCTTTAGGGTTTTCTTTGTATACAAATAAAATCATGTCATTTACCCAAGGAAACATTTTAACTATTTTCATCTTGTCCAAGTATAGCCAACTTTGTTCACTTTTGGTTACCATTTGCATGTAATATTATTTTCATCTCTTCACTTGAAGCCTATATATGTCCTTGAAGGTAAATTTAGTCTCTTCTAGGTAACATATAGTTGGGTCCTGTTATTTAATTGATTCAGTAACTTTATGTATTATGATTGGAGTATTTAATCAATTTACACTTAAAGTAATTATTGATAGGTAAAAAACTACTGCCATTTAAAAAATTGTTTCCTGTTTGTAGTTCTTTTTGACAATTTGGTTATAATGTATATTGGTGTAATCCTCTTTGAGCTAATGTTGCTTGAGCCTCATGAATACAGATGGCCATATCCCTACCAAGATTTGGGAAGTTTTCAGACGCTATTTATTTAAATAAGCTTTCTACTGCTCATATTCTTCTCCTTCTTGGACTCCCACAATGCATATGCTTGTTTGCTTGATGCTGTCCTGTAGGTCCCATATGCTCCCTTCCTTCTTTTTCATTCTTCTTTTTTTTTTCTATTGTTGTTGTTGTTCCTCTCATTGGCTAATTTCAGAAGACTTGTCTTCAAGTTTCCTGATTCATCCCTTGGCACTATTGAGTTTGAAGCTAACTATTGCTCGTACAACTGTGTCATTGTGTTCTTTAATTCCAGGATTTCTTTCTGGTCCTTTTTTATGGTTTCTGTTTCTTTATTTAACATATAATTTTTTTCATGTATTTTATTCTTGATTTTGTTTAGTTGTCTATCCTGTCTTCTTGCATCTTGTTGAGCTTCTTTTAGATGATTACTTTGTGTTATTTATTGGAAAATTCATAGATCTTCATTTCTCTGGGGTTGAGTACTGAAACTTTAATTTCCTTTAGTGATGTCATGTTGGCCTCAATTCACTGTTTGTGTAGCCTTGTATTGGTATCTATGCATTTGAAGGAGCAAATGCCTTTTCCAATTTTTACATATTGGGTTTGGCAGGTAAAGACCTTTTCCTGTTGGGTCCTTGCCCTGATGTCATTGCCTCTAGGATCACAGTTGAGGTCAGTTTGCATGACTGTTGATGGGTCCATCATAGGTTCAGTGATTGGCAGGTCTATTACCAGAAGTTGGTTAGTTAGATCCTGTCTGGTCTCTGGGTAGACTGGACTGCCTCCAGGACCTGGGCCAGCAAGATTGCAGCTGGAACAGGGCCTACTTCAGGGTCTGCAGTAGTTAGGTTCACAGGCAGCTGGCATGCTATCTGGTTTACAGACAGTTGTGGCTCCTGCCAGTCCCCTTAGATGGCTCTTACCAGGTTACTAGGTAAGTTTCTGGGTGGGTTCCTGGGCAGGGTGGCCTGGAATCAAGTTATAGTACTGCTTCAGCATCTATATCTGAGACTGTAGCCTGTATGTCTGCCTCCAGGTGTATGGATATGCATGCCACCTGCTGGGCTCACAGGAACCGTTTTCTAGGACTGCTTCAAGATCTGCAGTCTGACTGAAGTTGTCAGGCCTGCTTCTTGGGACATGGATGGTTATGTCTTTTGGCAGATCTCTTCAGAGGAGGACAATTCTTGGTCTGCAACTGAGAGGGGCTGGAGCCAAGTTGCAGGATTATTTCAAGATCTGCTCTGAAATTGAGGTTGGCAAGTCTGCCTCCGGGGCATGGATCCTGGTGGGTTACAGGACTGGAGCTGGGTCACAGGCTGCTTCAGTGTCCTCAGCTGGCTGTGATCAGCAAGCCTGTTATCTAAGGCATGGAGTGGGTGTGTGACTTCTGATTCCCTTGGTGGATGGTACTGCTGGCAAGACCAGTGCTAAACAGGTATATATCTAAGTGCATAGGAAGTTGGGGGCTGTTTTTGGTTCTGTAGCTGGTACCATGGTCAGTGAGCCTTACACCTAGATGTAGACTTACCTTCTCAAAACAGCCCTCTTTGGTCTTGAGATTCACTGGCTTTCAAACCTCCTACCTGGTTCCCAAAGCTTCTTCAAAGGCACTTTTTTTTCTGTTGATGGCTGCCAAATTGTAGTTTCTGTGGTAGGATATGAGTGGGGAACCTCCTGCTTTACCATCTTAGTGACCAATCTTAGGCTGAACTTTGAAGGGAGAGGGGGAGCTTTTCAGGCATAAAGGGTGGTAGCGTAGGGTATTCCAGACAGCTGGAAAACATGTACAGAGACTCAGAGGTATTTTCCAAACCATAAAGTCCAACCACATTACATCTTCATTGCAAGAAATTTTGGCTCACATATCTCCTGAAAATGTTATTTAACATTAAGAAATATATTTTTTTATACAATACCTCTTGTTTCACAGTTTAAATCCCTGAAGATAAATTACCCTCCACATCACTCTGGTTTTCTATAGAATTTCTTTCTTTTTTTTTTTTTAATTATTTCTACCAATATTTATTTGCCTGCTTTTTAATGGTTGACTGGGAAGAGAAGTAGAGACCAATGAAAATACTTTGTGACATGTAATTCTGGTGACCTGTGGAGTTATTTTGATGAACTAGCCAAGGAGCTAACATTCTCCAAGTCAAATCAGAGAAATGGAACAGAGAGTAAGAGTCCATACTGCCAAATAGTGGTAAATTCTAATCCAGGTTACATCAGGTCTATTATGAGTTTGGGAAGAAGTCAAATCTTTAGACAATTATATCCAGGAAACCTAATCATCTTCAGTTAACACCAGCTGCTGTAGCCCATAATATGTCATGTCCTATATAACACTTTAGAAATTGTTTAACTGCATCCAAGCCTTCTGTCTCTCCTTTCCAGGGCAGAAATAATATTTGCAGCAGAGAAGGAAACAGCCAGGCCATGGGATAGTGGCTTGGAATGCTGTGTTTTAGAGACAAAATGTAATATGTAAGAGATTTATCTGAATTTGAATATAAACCTTCTCTGATTCTGAATGTAACTGTTTCCATAAGCTAGGCCAATATCATTAGCTTATCATCAAACCATTAGCATTGTGGCTTTGGTCACATCATTAAATATCTCCAGGAAAAAAAATGGTGATTTCAACTACCATTTATATACTTTCCAAGTGTAGACCTCTAATTCAGATTTCTGTCCTGTGGTCTATGTGCACATATATCCAACTGCCAGATGGAATAGCTCAAGGCAACTCAAGCTCAGTTTGTTCGAAATTGAACTGATTTTATTGCTGAACAAGCTTGATCCTACTATTGTGGCTTCTTTCCCTGCGCATAACCCATTTTTCTTAACTATGAACTGATAAGACAACAACTTAGATATCTCCCTCATTCTTTACATGCAGTGGGTCAAGTCCTTTAGATTTGCCTTCTAAGTATCTCTCCATTTCCTCTTCCAGTGTTCTAATTCAATGCTCCTTAATTTTGTACCTGGCTTCCTGTAGTAACCTCTTAAGTAGATTTATGACCTTTTCTCTTACCTGTTTACAATTGCCTCCACAATGAAGCTAGATGAATCTTTAAGAAATGAATATCTAATTAAGGCACTTTGCTGCTTAAAAACCTTTAAGTGGCTCCTAATTGCTTTCAAGATGAAACACTAACTCCTTATTGCAACATGAGTTTAGACATTTCATGACTTGATCATTGTTTCTGTTTCCAGCTTCATATATCCCTTCTGAACCTAACTCACCCTCTTCCTCTACAAACTCTGCTTTTATAACTAATTTATAATTAATGGCTATTGAGTACTAACCCTGATACTGGAACTATGCTAAATGTTTTATATCAGTATTTTCCAAACTTCATTGATGATGCATATCACCTGGGATCCTTGCTAAAAATATAATTCCTGGTCCTCATCCCAGACCCATTGAATCATAATCCTCAGGGAATGATCTGGGAAGCTGTATTTTTTTAAAAAAAGCACCATGGTTGTGACTTATCTGAGAAATTTGAGAAAACACTGCTTTACATGAACTTTCATTCAATCCTCAAAAAATTAATTGGGATAAGGTATATTATTAGTTTCATTTATAAACAGAAATAATGAGGTTTAAGGGGAACAGTTATTTGTCCAAAGATACATGGTTAACTGATTCATTATTATGGTTTGAACCTAGGCATACAAGCCCAGATTCACATTACATCGTAATCTATTTCTTTCACTTGTAAGTCAATGCATGCCATGTTTCCACTCTTAATTCTCTCTGCCTCTTCTGCCCTTTAACTTGGAGTCATTTCACCATCTTTTCCTGGAAAAGTACTATGAACCTTTATAATTTAACTCACATTGAAGCTTTTCTTAGCATTCCCAGTCTGGCTTAGTTGCCTTCCTGCGGATCGTTCTGTTAACATGGCACATTATAATCTATATCCTTATCTGCTCCCCTACCAGACTCTAAGAAGGTACATTTCAAGTCCTTCAATATTTTTAGTCTAGCAAAGTACCTGACATATATCAGATATGTGATAAATATCTGTCAAATAAGTAAAAAAGTATAAGAAGTGACTTTAGCTGGGCAAGTCCCTTGGATTTAGATGCTATGAATGGATGAATCTAGGGTCACTCCAGCAAATTATTTGTTTTTAGGTATTGAATGTTACCTTTTAGAACCAGGTCATGACTATGGAATTTGCCTGTTTTTATTTTAGGAGCGTTTTAGGAGGGATGGGATTGAGAACCCAACTCATTCCCTTTGTAGTTCAAAGGAATCAAACATGTGATATATTACAGTAGGCCAAATCAAGACCAGATGATACAGAAGGACAATGAAGGCCCCATAAAGGGGCAGTGTTACAAGGGAAGGAGGAGGCTTGGCTGGAGATGTAGACTTCATACCAGAATTCAAAGTGTCAGAGTGGTGTGCCCACATGGGCTTAAGGTGCTCTTCATCTAGATTTCCAGTGCCATGGGCATATTTTATGGAAATTGAAGTGCAGCAAAAGTTAAAACAACAATGGAAGTAATGTTTTCACTTGGTCTTGAGGCAACAGGTAGAGAGCTCCGCAGTGGTGGCAATAATTACTTTTTGAACAGGAAGTTTGGTTAGGTCCAAAAATTTATGAACTACCAGGGTTTCAGCAAATGGTAATGCTAAGGATTTCTGGCAAGGGTAGAGAGAGACTGGATTCAATGGGAATAGGACTTCCATTGCTGGCAGTGATATCTGTGTTCCATCACTAGGGCAAGGCAGTGACTATGGAGAAAGCTGGGGCCAACAGGTAGAGCTGTCCATAGATTTGCAGACATCATCACATTATTTATAAGTAGTACAAGTCTCTTGGTTTTTTCTTTTCCAGTTGTTAGTCAAAAACAAGAAATGAGGAAATCTGATTCATGGACACTGGAAGCAATGCTGATCATGGTTGGGGGTATTTATTTGGGACAAGAGAAAATTAGCGAGTCTAGGGCAGGTGCAGTGGCTCACGCCTGTAAGCCCTGCACTTTGGGAGGCCAAGGCTGGTGGATCACCTGAGGTCAGGAGTTTGAGATCAGCCTGACCAACATGCTAACATCCATCTCTACTAAAAACACAAAAAATTAGCTGGGTGTGGTGGCAGGTGTCTTTAATCCCAGCTACTAGGGAGGCTGAGGAGAATTGCTTGAACCTAGATTTTCTCTTTATTAATCATGCTTTTTCTTGATGTCATAATTTAGGTTTTAAAAGAAAGTGTTGGAATCACTAAATTTGTGAGGTTTGGAAATTTTGATAATGGAATTCTATAATAAAAGTGCATAAAACAGATCTTTAGACATATAAAGCCTTTTCCAAGCATGCTAAACATGGTAATATGCAGTCTTAGAAAATGAGATCCTATAGGCAACAGGGTAGAAGCATGTTTTAAGACAAGTTTTATTTTAAACAAAAGGCTTATTTGAAGAAATGTTTCATTTGCTACAATAACTATTTGTGGACATTCTGGAGATACTCATATATGGGCAAAAGAAATTAGAGCATGCATGCAACAGAGCAGAAAAGATGCTTTATTTGCAAAAGAGTGCTGAAACATCTAAAAAGTTGACATTGTATATGATTACAAAGTAGAGTACTCTTGTGAGAGAAGTTACATGTTCATTGTTAAGGAAATTTTATGTAAATGACATAGATCATGGTCTGTGAATAATGTGCTGTATCTTACAAAATATCCTCATTGGAATCTTACTAAAATTATTATAGACAGGAGATTTCAGTTTCCATTCTTGACCCTCTGCCTTAAAATACGAAGCCTTGACATGACCACATCCCAGTCAGCATAAGCTCCTTCTAGATGGCGGGATATCTCAGTTCCTGCTTCATAGCTACGTCGGCCATGAAGTAAGCGCCAGTTATCAAAAGTAATCACATCACCTAAAGAAAACAATTTTTTCAGTATGAATAATTGTGTGTTTAAATGACTTACAGAACTAGAAAATGTAACATGCAACACAGAGCTGCTACTTGGTTCATATCAAGAATCATGGCTTATTTCTTTGCATAAAACTGCACGTTTACTTTTCCATACAAAACAGGCCTCTGAATGCAAACTGCTTTAGGCCTTATGACAGTTAAACTACCTAATCTGGTAGGCTCCTAAAGGTACTTTAATCATTCTTACTTAAAATATTATCTCTGTGTAAAACGTCTGTATCATTTTGACTGAACGATACGTAATTAGAAATATTTCTTCTCAGTTTAACAGCTTCAAAAAATAAAAAGGATACTGACATTCTTGGTTTGTCTTCTGTGTGCCTAGTATTTTATGTAACATTATTTCTAAGCCTCCTAAGAATCCTGAAAAGAACATATTCTCTCTTTTTACACATGAAGAAACCAAAGCTTTGAAAAATTGAGGAATTTACCCAAAGCCACACTGCCATTAAACAGTTGAAGCTTGGATTCTAACTTGTATTTTTCCCCCTATAATGTTTTCATTTTATATGTTGCCATTTTAAAAATTAACCTGCTGTGACTGTACGGCAGTCGATTTATGGATATTCCGATTAACTTATTATAAGAAAGGCAATTAAAAATATATACAAAGGAAAAGAATCTTCCATTTGGCCAAATCAACAGCAGACAGAAATTATGCCTTTTATTGTAGATGCCAAAAGCCTCAGGTTTGATGGTACTTTACTGAATAGAGATGGTCTATAAAAAATATGATGCTTTCTGCTTTTTTTATTTCAAGTAACTAGAATACTTCAGGTACTACTTTATTTCAGGTAGTACTGTTTCTGCCAGTAAGCCTAATGAATAAACATTACTTGTGTGTGTTAGAGTAAGAATCATGAGGATCTTTTTATTTGTTTATCAGGATAGAATAACTAAGTGTAGTAAGTTTCAGTGAGGGCCAGGAGTCCACTACTTAATCAAGTCAGCTGCTCACCAAGATTCCATAATACGTGTTCTGTGTGCCACACCTGAGAAAAACTGCTCTGGCTATCCTTCTATATGGTTCAAGTTGAAGAAAATCCATGCTTTTGGTTGTTTGAGAAAATGTATTCACTGACCTGGATTCATCTTGAAGGTAAACTTGGATTCTCTGCTGTTCATGAGGTCAACGAACTCCTTCAGAGCAGCATAAAAAGGCTGAACTCTTTCAACTGGCACATCAAATATTGTGTCCCTAGTTGCGTTATTGAAGTTGATGCGAACCACTTGGCCTCTGTCATCTAACCTGTTTTTTTAAGAGACAAAGTTAATATATCATTCATGAAATATCTATTTACATTGATAAGGGCCAAAGCCTCTTCAAAGATATTTTTGAAACACCATATGAAAAAATCCAAATACAGGTACAGAAGATCTTAAGGTTACCTGTGGTGCAAAGTATTCCTTGTTTTTTCATTCATTCATTTAGATTTTTTTCTAAATCTTACTACCTCAGTGTCAGTAGAATTCAACTTAAATTAAATATTACTGAGCGATTCAAGTTAAAAATTTTGTTATGCTTAGTTAAATTCATTCATTATTATTTGAAACAAATACTTTTTCAAATATTTATTATATTAAAATTCTTTCATGTTATGAATTTATAGGTCAATTGTTTTATGTGTCTCATTTATTAAATGTTCTAAGTGTGGTGGTTTTATCTGGGGTGTAAGATGGGAAGAAGGTTCTGGTTTTAAAAGTTTGAAATGCATGAATAATTCAATCCTTAGTTTATAGACGGGAAAACTGTAGCATGAGAAAAGAAACGACTAGGCTGAGGTCCATTTTTTCTATCTGTTTACTCATTCTACCTATCTTAGTATTTAGGCTTCCAGAAGACTGGTGCTGTATCTCATTTAATGTTGTATTCCTAGCACTCAACATAGAGCCTGGACATAACAGGCAGTTAATAAATATTTGTTGCTCATGTCACTCTCTATAGTTTTTAGTAGCTTGGGAGGGTACTAAGGTTTTTTTTTTTTAGTAAATTGAGAGCTCTTAATGTTGTGATCTCTATTCTCTTTCTTAAGATATGGATTATGATCATGCCAATGTAAGGCAATACAGCTTTTAATCTAAGGAAAGAAGGCTGGGCACGGTGGTTCACACCTGTAATCCCTGCACATTGCGAGGCCAAGGTGGGTGAGTTGAGGTTAGGAGAATGAGACCAGCCTGGTCAACATGGCAAAACGCTGTATCTACTAAAAATACAAAAACAAAAAAAAATAATAGCTGGGCGTGGTGGCACACATGTAATCCCAGCTATTTGGGTGTGGTGGCAGGCACCTGCTGTAACCTGGGTGGCGGAGGTTGCAGTGAGCTGAGATCACACTACCACACTCCAGCCTGGGTAACAGAGTATGACTCTGTCTCAGAAATAAATAAAGAAAGAAGGAAGGAAGGAATGAAAGAACATCAATTCTTAGATTTGAACTTTGGTGGTTATAATTAGCAAGACATGACATCACCCGGATACAGTGGCAAAAAGAGGAAACTTTTTTCTAGCTTATGGGGAAGGCGGACCTTCAGTCAGTCTTAAAGTGTCAATCAACTTTTTCTTTTCTTTAGGTAGAAACAGGATGAATGCATGCAAACTGAAGGTGGTCAAGGATGGTGGCAAAGTGCCTAGGATTAATCCTGGGAGCAGCATCCAGGTAGGACAAGCCTAGGAAATGGTAATGAGAGCCAACAACTGATCAGGGCCCAGGCCTGGTAGGTCAGACCAAACACATCATTACATATACCTGGGTTTGGTGACCCTGGTTTGGGGTCTGGGTTATACTTAGTGAATATTATCAACAAATTGGGAAAGATGCCATTGACAATGAAGTACAAATTGTGACTATCAGGGCCCCTTGTGCATGATGGCTCTGGGCCAAATGACAATTGTAATGGTAAACTCAAAAGTTGGTGATTAGCACCAATTCTTTGCTTATTGGATAAGGCCTGAAGACTACCTATTGAACCCACCTGGGAAAGAAGGTAAAAGGAAGGACCAAGCTTTTAAAAAGGCTCTTAAAGTATGTATTTGCATATATTAATAATAATACAAATATGACTCACTAGGTAATGCAGTACCCCAACCCCTTCCACATGCTTTCACATAAATCAAGAATATTCTGAGCCTTTTGGTTATGGCTTTATGTACAAAGAATCAGGTAGAAGGTAAGTCAGTAGAAAGACTATATACCTCTAGGATTTAGTGGTATAGAGAGTGCATGACCTTTTAATTATCCTTTAGAGTTCATGCTGCTGGTTTCAGACCTCTGTCACAGTAAAGGCCATTTGCCTTTTAATATTACCTTCAATATTCTAGCCCTACTGCTTCTGACCTACTTTTCCTCCTTTTTATTCGTGATATGTGTTCTGATATATTCGTGATATAACATTTTCCTCTGTGTCATCTGCCAAAGGATGTCATGACTTTGGAACTTCTGGGGAGGGGTCCTCTGTTTCAGTCACTCTCAAGATCTGCTTTATTTTTTTCCCACTACTACCATAGCTCCTTGATTTGAATGGTTATGCTAATTATGAGCTATCTATTCTAGAGTCCTTGGGCATATCCTCATATATCAGTGAAAGGAACTTTGTGATTAATAAATGTAATGAAAATCGGAATTGGATGCCTCGTGGTATGCTAGATTAGGCTTTCATTTTTAAGAGTTCACCTATATAGAAAAGTTGTCAACTTCTTTTGTGTGTTGTAGTGTAACACAGTCCCTGCTTTCTTTTACCTACTGTTTATCTGAGAAAACAAGACACAATTCATTATTTAGCATTCTCAGCAATAACAGGGGAATGGAAAGCAAATTTTGTTATAAGATCTAGAGGGGACTTTATTATTCTGTGGATTGAAGAATGTTAGAAGAGATGGGTAGCTGGTACCTTGAAGATCAACCTAAAATGTAAAATTGAATGTTAGCAAGAAATTTGATGCCTACCAACAGAATGAAAGAATCTAATGTAAGTTTGCATGCAGAGGAAAGGTAAAAAGCCACAAAAGGTGAGAATAACTGGCTATATATGAGCTCTACATAAAGGACAAATTAGTTAAACCAACAACATGGTGGCTGTGAACCAGCAAAAGCAAAACATTATCAATGATGACTACACTCAGAGTTTAGGCAGTAAATACTCTTCATTAGTAACAGCATTATGTCCCATTGGTAGATACAATGCTTTATGGAACTTCTTGTATTCTTTGTGGGAATGCCACTGCAGTATTGTCTACCATGCCATAATTTATGAGGATATGCAGGAAAAATGTATTTCAGACTTCAAAAGCATCTTGTCTTGTAACTGATTATATTCTTCTCTTACTTTGATTTCTAGAAACTCAGACCTGAAATAGAAATCTCTCCCCAGTAAATGTGTTGGACTTTATGCAAATTATAGTTAGCTAAAATTTATTTTGCATTTTTGAAACTAGGCACAATAGTAGGAGCTTCCATATATTAACTCTGTAATCCCCACTTCAATTGTGTATGGTAGTCTTTTTCTGTTTTCATTTTTTTGACTGGAAAAGACACTGTGGATCAGCAAGGGTAAATAATCACATGAGAGATTACACAGCTGGCAAGTAAAAGACTTGGATTTATGTGATTGAATTTGTAGCTGAGAGGATAGCTGAGTCTCAACATCATTATTTTTCCTCATTTCTGTATTGGCTTATTTTTTATTGTACTGAATTGTAACTAATTCAGTCAGCAGTATAAAAGACATTCTGGTACTAGAGCATAAAAATGTAAAAATTTAATCACAAGGAGAATTAAATTAACCCAAACACTTAGGAGACAGAGGCCCTCTGTTAACTGAGAATGCTCTGTTTCATTTCCTGTTTTTGAAAATATACTTTTAAGTGAATGAATGTTAACCACTTGATATTTATACTCTAGGGGTTATTCATGAGACCTCACAGATGGCCAAATTTTGAAATTTTACTACAGAAAATATCAAAGCCAAGTCACAAGCCACATGGTGGAGATTCAGTTAATCTAATCTATAGCTGTGTTTCTTGCCTCTGTTTACTAGCCTTGCAGAATCTGTAATCGTATTGTGTCTCAACAAAACTCCAATTTGTCATGATTTTTTTAAAGTAATGTTTCACTAGTTAAAACTGTCATGTTATAACTAAGAATCTCGCGTTACTTCCTTTTCACCTTGATGACTGAACTCTCAGAAAATGTCTCAGATTTATTCTGACCTAGAATTTCATTCTTGACATCTATCTTTTTCTCAGACACGTCCTCCAATCTTTCAGGAAAATGATCTGTTTATACATGCAAAATGTAATAAAAAACTGACCCTTCTCACCACTGCTGTCACTCTGGCCACTCATGTTCAAGGCACCACCATTGCTAGCCTGGCGTCATGCAGTAGCTTTCTAGCTGGTCTTCCTGCTCTTATCCTTGCTCTTTCTAGCAGTCAAGGGGATGCATTTAAAATTAAAATTAACTAAATTTACATAAATATAAAAGTCTTTCCTTTGATCAGTATCTTGCAGCAGCTTCTTATTTCACTCAGAGTAAATGCTATTGTTACAATTTGCTAACAAGACTCCACATGAACTTGTCCCCACCTAACCTCCTACCCTAATACTTAATACTTGCCTCCTTCACTCTCCCAGTCACACTGGTCTCCTTGCTGTTCCTTGAACACCCCAGAGAAGTTCTTAGGACCCTTTTAGAACTTTTGGTCTAGCAGTTTTGGGAAACTATTTCTCTTCTGAAAACTGCCTCACTCCTTTAAGTGTTTGCTCAAATCTCAGTAAAGCTTTCCCTCACCACACTGTTTAATGATGCAAGCTCCAACCTTGCTAAGCCCTACAGATTTCCCTTATCCTGCTCTGGTATTCCTCTTTTTCCTGAGCACTTAACATTTTTTAACTTTTTCTTTTTTTTGAGATGGAGTCTTGCTCTGTCCCCTGAGCTGGAGTACATTGGCGCAATCTAGGCTCACTGCAACCTCTGCCTCCCAGGTTCAGGCGATTCCCCTGCCTCTGTCTCCTGAGCAGCTGGGATTCCAGGTGTATACCACCACACTTGGCTAATTTTTGTATTTTTAGTTGAGATGGGGTTTCACCATGTCGGTCAGGCTGGTCGCAAACTCCTGACGTCACAATCCAACCGCCTTGGCCTTCCAAAGTGTTGAGATTACAGGCATGAGCTACCATGCTCGGCCTAACATTTAGTATGATTTGCTAATCTGTTTAAAAATCTTTACATTTTCCTCTGCCCCATTAGAGTGTAAGCTATATGAGGGGAGAGATCTTTGTTTTGTCCACTGATGTATTCCAAATACCAAGAAAAGTGGCTGGCCTCAATGAATATTTGTTGAATGACTAAATGAATGTACTGCAGATTTAATGATTTTCTAAAGGAGTTTAGTCTCACCATTTGGCTATTTCTCTTGTAAGAAAAATTTAAACTCAATTCTAAAATTATACCCCCCTTCCACAATTAATTGAGGTATAATTTAAAAACTGTCCTAGAAACAAAATGCAAGATACTTCTCAAATGAAAGGATGAATTTGTGGCCTTTGTATGTACTTGAAAAAGTCATGATGAAATAATGTTAAATATAAAGAAATGGAGAACACAAAATGTTCTGTGTAGGTAATACATGATTTTTGCTGGCTTAGCATCTCTTGGGGAGTCTCCCTATTTCATTCTCAGTCCGTGTAGTTCAGATGAGGCTGACCCTGCTCCAGAGTTGAACATGTGATCCAGGTATGGACAATCAGAATTCTCCAACCCACTGGCCATGATGACTGATTCAGGGAAATTAGGGAGTGAGTCATCTAGCTTTGTTGTAGCTATTGGGAAATAAAACCATTCTTTGCGGTGTGATTATTAGCTCTAAGGATAATGAAAATTTGGAGCTTCTGCTGATCATCTTTGAAAATTAAGCTAACAAAGAAGATGGTAAAGCTAAGAAGAAAAAAGAGACCAATGTCAGATGACATTGTTTAACTCTTGGGTCAACCTATTTTGAGTTATATTCTTTCACTTCTGGCCAAAAGTGTTCTGACTAGTATAATCACAATGATTATAACTATGTAGAACTTACATTTTAAAAATGAAGTGTATATAAAATCTCAGTTACTTTTCCTCTAATATTGATTAGGAATAAATTTCATGTAATTTAACAAAAAATTTTATGGTGAAAATACTTTTTATCACTCTAAAATTAGGTTAAATGTTAATAAAAATAAACCTCCTTGAAGTTCATTGATGTTTTGTGCTGTTTAAACTTTTTAATGGAGATTTTGCTGTCAATCATTTTATTGCTATGGGAAATTTATAAATAGTACTTACTCTATAATTTTGTGTTTTGATTGAACAGAAAAATCACAGTAATCCACTCCAATGTCTGTAAAGTCCACAAAGGTAGAGGACAAAATCTGGAATGCCTGCGGATTTTTTTTCTTTAGCTTTTGGCACACATTAAACCCATCTACAATTTCTGTATCACCACCTGTGACTGTTTGCTTTATGCAGTGAAGAAGCTGAACCTACAAAAAGAAAATATGCATTATTAAATAAATATCAAATTAAATTTTAATTATTAGAATTAAATAATCAATAAAATAAATAATAAAATAATATGCATGCATAGTTTTTTGATACTACGTTAAAGATTCAAAAAGCTGTGGAGGAACCAAAGCCAACAAACTTTTTTTTGTTTGGTCTTTCTTATGCCATCAGAAAAAAGTGTTGGGAAGAAAAAGTTGCTTATAATTAGTACTGTATAGTTCAAACATGTTACAGTTGAAGACATAGATGCAGGCACAATAATGCTCATTAGCAAACAAAAAGTACAGCTGGTAATAGCTGCAGAGTTGGAACACTTGATGTTGGAGTAGGCAGGGAAGGATTTCCAGAGGAAGGGGGTGGAAGTGAGGTAGAGGAGAATGGATAAGATTTGGGATATGCAGAATAGAATGAGAAAGCAAGTCAGGTGACAGAAATAATTATGTACAATGCACAGTTCACCGGATAATAAAAGGTCTGGCTACAAGCAGAGGGCCATAAAGAGTAAATCAGGTTGGAAGGGCAATTTGAGGCCTCATGATGGAGAGTCTTACATATCAGATGAAGGGCTTTTGTTCTTGTGCATAGAGGAAAATCACTGAAGGCTTTTGAATATGAAAGTATTATAGTCAGAACTGAGCTGCAAAATATTAAGCCAGTGGTGTTATATAGGGTTATTATTATTATCATTATTTTTTTCTTGAGGAAGGATCTGGTCAGAGTAGCAAAATAATAGCATAACTTTGTTTTTGGAGGATCACAGTATTCTTTAAATCCTTTTAGATTTTGCCTTCATGAACTGATAGAATATTTCAAATGCTAATCTTTAAAAAGGTCAGCTCATGTTATTTACATATGTCTAGGCCCATTATTACTTTCTTTTTTACAGTTACACTTTTAATACAATCTTCCAATAGAAAAAGATGACGAAGCCTGACAACATTTTTATTGCTAGGTTAAAAAGCAAATATATGCCTGTCATGTATAAAACCCAATTTTATTTCATACAAGTCATTCAGAAACAAAAATATTTTCCTTCTAAATGTTACTTTATGCAGCATGTGACTTCTGCCAAGACAGTGAATGAAGCAACATCTCTGTTTCATTAAAGATGTGATACCTTATGCATGCTCCACATAATCCACATAATCCACTGAACTCTCAACAAGTAATTCATTTTCCAGATTATTTCCTCTGTACACATTGGTAATGTGTGGTAATGTGTACATTACCAATGTGAAAAACACATTGGTTTGTTCTATTTGTTATAGAAAATCTCAAACCTTGGCACAAACGCCCCTGCAATAATTCAAAATATAAGTTTGAGCAATAATACAAACAGGTTGCCTACGCTTTATTCTTCTAGTAGAATCTGGACATTTTAGGAATCATCTGTTATTTTAAAATCTCCTATCAAGTCACTAAGTTTGAATGTTTCATTTGCTGGAGACAGGTACAAGTTTGTTGCACTTCTTTGCCTCTTTATAGAATTTCTGTGATGTCTCCATTACATGTAATGTGCATGGACATATTGAGATACAAAGTATTGATATACAAAGAACAATAAGACTCAATCCTTGTTTTCAATTTTATGACAAAATCTATAAATATTCTATTTTACTACATAAATTATAGTAATTAGAAATTCCAGCTCAGGATCAGGGTGGTGTAATGAAAAACTAGATGGAGGCCTGGGTTCAAATCCAGGTTCCCCATTAATCAGATGTCACCCTAGAAAAGTATTGAATCTTGTGCTTCGTTTTCTCATCTGACATAAAAGGACATGATCAATCCTGTCTACCTTAAAGGAATGTCAAGAAGAGTCAAATAAAGTAATGAAAGTAAAACTGCCTTGAAAAAGTATAATGTTCTATGAAAAAGTCAAGCATTCTATTACACTTCAGGAAAATTTATGAAGTCATTTGATCCCTTTTCCTTAGGCTTTTAATTTTAACTCAGAAACAAAACTTAAATTCTTAAAAGACAGAAGACCACTTAAGAATTCAAACAAAGCTTTTAGTTTTCTAGTCTCATTCTTTAAGCCTTACTCCATCCAACTCCTTCAATCTACCTTTGGAAGATGAGCTGAGCAGATTAATTTGGCTCTGAACCCTAGGGTTTTAGAAAAATCTGAGCCACATTTACAGTAAAATCACATTGTGTGTCTCCTGACCCCAACACAAAAAGGTGCCTACAGGGGTGGTTTTACAGCCACTTGTTTCAAAGAAATCCTGTAGTATTTTACAATCAACAAAATAATTTAAAACATGTAAAGTCAAATACTAGACTAGTTTAGCTAATAGTGGTGAGAACAATGGGTACCAAGGGCATAGAGAAAACATGTTCAGTGAAGATAATGAAAAAATGGGCTAACTTGATTTTAGCCCATTTCTCCTTTATTAAGAGTTGCCCAAATTTTCATTTACCTTTGAAGACACAAATTTCTGTGTGGTTATTTTGTGTAGTCTAATTTAGCTCTAAAAATAGGAATGGGATATCTTTTAAAAGGTAATTTCCTGAACACTTATTTTTTGTGTAATAAAATGATAATTTTGTAAAAATGTAGCTCATTAGGAAAATGAAACTTTCTTAAAAATGTAGAGAAAGAATGTCCAGTCAGAGATTCTCCTGGGGATATTTGGATCCACAATGAGCATTTCCTTCCCTGGCAAGAATCTGATAGATGGGATGGTAGATGGCTTCCAAAAATAGCCACTGTTATTCTGTTCCTTGTAGTCACACAGTTTGTAATGCATTTTTGCAGCTTCCTCCAAAGGGGTTATATCTCCTCATGTCCTGAATGTGGGCTAGATTTATTACTTCCTTAGACCAATATAACATTGCAGAGGTGAGTAGCCTAGGCCTTGAGAAGCTGTGCAACTGTCTGAAAATTTTTCCAGTTGCCATATGCATTAAACTTGGGCTAGCCTTCTGGTGGTCAATAGACCAAGCAGAGCAGAAACCAGCTATCTCAGTGAAAGTCAATCAGTCCCCAGCTAACTTAGCAACTGATTGCAGGTATATGACTGAAGATAAGAGGTGCCCAGCTGAATACAGCCCAAATTGTAAAAACAAGGGCTAAGTAAAGGGCTGTTTTCTTCAGCCATCAAGTTAGGGGGTGAGTTTTTTTCCCCCTAATACTTTAAGTTCTGGGATACATGTGCAGAATGTGCACATTTGTTACATAGGTATATATATACCATGTGGTTTGCTGCATCCATCAACCCGTCATCTACATTAGGTATTTCTCCTATAATGCTATCCCTCCCCAACCCCCACCACCCCCGACAGGCCCCAGTCTATGATATTCCCCTCCCTGTGTCCACATGTTCTCATTATTCACCTCTCACTTATGAGTGAGAACATGCAGTGTTTGCTTTTCTGTTCCTGTGTTAGTTTGCTGAGAATGATGTTTTCCAGCTTCGTCCATGCCCCTGCAAAATACATGAACTCATGCTTTCTTATGGCTGCATTGTATTCCATGGCATATAGGTGCCACATTTTCTTTATCTAGTCTATCATTGGTGGACATTTGGGTTGGTTTCAGGTCTTTGCTGTGGTGAACAGTACTGCAATAAACATATGTGTGCATGTGTCTTTATGGTAGAATGAGTTTTAATGCAGCAGTAGTTAACTGATATGAATGATGCCCATGTGACTTTGAAGGAAACCATACGTTTTGTTTACTGATTACATTTTCTCTCTTAACTTTCTTAGGAATTTATGTGCAGAAAGACCTCAAGATTTACTACTACCTTAAAACCTGTCTTGGCAAAGCAAAAAATGCTAATAGTAATTTCTAGGAAGAAAAAAAGAAATGTTTTTGTTGTTGTTGTTTTAAATGTATAAAATTCTCCTCTCCTTTAGGAATGCGGATATTTAGAATTTAGGTACAGAGATTTTGTGAGCTTGGATTATGTTTGGAGAAAGAAAATTTATATAAGACAAAATACTTGGTGAAATAATCTTCTAGATTCAAAATACGAAAGGATATTGGTCATTGGCCTGCTTTGTGGAAAATATGCTGAAATTCACCTTACCCCAGGTGGATGATGGAGGGCTGGATAATCAGTGTGAAAGCTTAGCTTCCCAGTTGTGTAAGCCACATTGTTTGCATCGATTTTGTCTTGCACTTGCCAAGTATGTCTGTAAAATGCAAGAAACACATGTTTAAACAGGTTGTCACTAAGCCAGAGGAAATGTGTTAGAATGAATTTGATATATGGGGAGAAATGGAAACTTTTCATATTTTGAAATAATTACCATAATGACTATGAGTGAGAAAAGGAATCTGACTTTTCTCTGTCTAAAGTCACTATTTCAGAATTAGCATCTCCTCATTTTTCTTCTCCTCTCAATAAAAGAGTACATTTATATATCAGTCTATACTACAGTTTATAAAGAAGTATATATGGAATTATAGGTTATATTTTTACTGGCTTAACACATTTTAAAAAGTGATTTATTGAGGTGAAATTTACATAATGGAAAATGAATCACTTTAAAGTGAAGAATTTAGTGGCATTTAGTAAATTCACAATGTTGGCAACCACCACCTCTACATATCTAGTTTCAAAACATTTCTGTTACTCCGAATCAAAACCTCTCATTCAGTAAGATGTTTCTTTCCATTTTGCTCTTCCCCAATATCTTGGCAATCACTCATTTGCTTTCTCTCTTAGTGTATTTACCTATTTTGGATATTTACCATAAGTAGAATTATGTAGTAAGCTCATGCTTTTAATATTATATCTAAGAATCCACTGCCCAATCCAAAGCCATGAAGATTTACCTCCATGTTTTCTTCTAAGAGTTTTATGGCTTTAATTCTTGTATTTAGATATTTGGTTCATTTTGAATTAATTTTTGCGTATGATATGAGTTGTGGGTCCAGCTTAATTCTTTGCATGTGGGTATTCAGTTGCCTCAGAACCACTTGTTAAACAGATTGTTCTTTCTCCATTGAATGATATTGGCATGCTTGTTGAAAATCAATTGGCTATAGATGTATGGGTTTATTTCTGGACTCTCAAAATTCTATTCCACTGATCTACCTGTCTATCCTTATTCCAATATCACAATATTTAGATTACTGTAGATTTGTAGTTAAGTTTCAAAACAAGGAAGTGTGAGTCTTTTAATTTCGGTCTTCTTTTTAAATATTGTTTTGCCTGCTTGGAGACCCTCACAATTTCATGTAAATTTACTATTGGCTTTTCCATTTCTAAAACAAGAAAATGATACTGAAATTTTGGTAGGAATTATAGACTGCTTTGGGAGTATTGACATTTTAACAATATTATGTCTTTCAATCCAGAGTTTTCATAGCTTTATGTTTTACATTTAAATCTTTAATTCATCTTGAGTTGAATTTTGTATTTGTCTTAAAGAAGGGGTCCCATTTCAATCTTCTGCTTATGGCTAGCCAGTTATCCCAGCACCATTTATTGAATAGGGAGTCCTTTCCACATTTCTTGTTTTTGTCCACTTTGTTGAAGATCAGAGGATTGTAGGTGTATGGCATTATTTCTGGGCTCTTTATTCTGTTCCATTTGTGTATTTATCTGAGAAGCTCAATTTTTAAATTACACTCTTGAAACTGCTGCTCAGGTCAAGAAATAAAACTTTAAGCACCTATGGGTGCCCTGTCATAGTCACAGTCCCTTCTGTCTTCTCCAAAGTGACCATGACTATTACTTCTATAATTATCATTTCCTTGCTTTTATTTATGGTTTATCACCCAGGACACTATGCTTAATCTTGTTCATTAATAACAATTGTTATATGTTTTAAGGCTATTAATCTACAAGTTTTTCCTTGAAAGCGTGCTCCTTACAATTGTTGAAGAACGTAGGGAATTTGACCTATAGAGTTTCCCACAGTCTGAAGTTCATTGATTACATACTAATAGTACAGTTTCTGGGAAGTTGGCAGCAAAATGCAGAGGCTTAGACAGTCTCTATTCTCTCTTTGGCAGAGCCACAGTTGGCATTATGTTCTTGTACTGTAAGACACATAACACCTGGCTGTCTTTCTTTTTGTGATATTTGTACATGTTCCTGTTCAATGGCTATATCCATTAATTCATCAAGTGTTTCAAACAATGAAATACCACACTGATACTCTTTTTAAACAAATATATGACTCAGAATACTTTTAAAAGGAGCTACTTTTCCTCATCCACTATTTGATTACTCAGTATAACAGTTTACAGAGGGATGATGAGATAAACATTTGATTCCTTTGCTTTATTTACCATTTCTAATATAATGAATTTGTTTCCTCTCATTCCAAATTGAATAATTTAAAAAATAATATTATTTATGAAAATGTATTAAACTAGATAGCGGTGATATTTGCACAAAGTTGTGAGTGTACTAAATGATACGCAACAGAATATACTAAATAAAACGAATTACACTTTAAATCAGCTATTTAAAAAAATAATTTCACTTTTAGTTTCAAGGGGTACATGTGCAGATTTGTTAGATGGGTATATTCCATGATCCTGAGGTTTGGGGTAACATGGATCCCATCACCAGGATACTGACCCAATAGGTAGTTTTTCAGCCCTTTCCTTTTCCCTCCCTCCCCACTCTAGTAGTTCCTAGTGTCTATTGTCACCATCTTTATTTCCATGAGTACCCAGTGTTTAGCTTCCTCTTATGAGTGAGAACACGTGGTATTTGGTTTTCTATTCAGATATTAATTTGCTTAGGATAATGGCCTCCAGCTGCATCAATGTTGCTGCAAAGGCTGTGTTTTTATTCCTTTATATGGCTGTGAAGTATTCCATAGTGCTGATGTACCACAAAATGATTAATTTTATTGTTATGCAAATTTTACCTGTTAAAAAATACCTTAGCTTAAAAGTTAAAAAAAAGTGAATTAAAAAAGAACTAAGGTTACTTATAACTCTGTAGCAAGAAAATAAACCATTTTTCAAATAGCTTACAAATAGACTTTGTAAGCTATTCCCCTTAGAAGGTCCAGACAATGGGTAACTGAAAGGAGGCCATATTTAAAAATAATCCCAAATATGGTTTGAAAAATATTCACTATATATACATGCCATTTGATTGCTGTTATCATGTCTATTAATATATGTTCATATCCATCAAATCATCTTTGAATAAACACACATTGAACACCTATTCTCAGTCATTGATTTAGTATCAGAGATACAGCAGGGAACAAAAAGACAAATAGTAATTATCAAATTTAATAGACATATGTTCTACAAAGAAAATGAGGCAAGGTAAAGAGATAAGGAGTAGGGCCAGAGAAGTATTATTACATAGATGATACTGTGGGAAATGCTCTATTGAATAGGTGGCATTTTTTTCCACAGAAACCCAAACAAAATAAGGGAAGAAGAAATGTGAATTTCTGGGAGATGTAGTTTAGGCAGAGGAACCCAAAGTGAGTTTTGAGTTTGGAGTATGTCTAGGGTGTTTGTGGAAGAACAAGGGCAGAACAAGGGCAGCATGACTGGGACAGAGCCACCAGGGGATCAAGAGTGGGAAACGCACCAGATGAACAGAGAGAAGACACTTTCTGAAGGGCTTTGTGGACTAGGATGAGGACTTGAGATTTTGCTTTACAGGTGATGGGAAGCCACTGAAGTTTTCCATTATGTAAATCATACAATTGGAATTATCGTTTCAAAGAATTGCTCTGGCTGCTGAGAAGGGGGTAGATGGTACTGGGAAAAAGGTGGGAGGAGGGAGAGAAGATGGTAACTAGTTCTCTCCTAAGCATGAGAATGATGATTCTCTCCTAACCATGGATACATGCATAGGAGAGAATGACTGGATTTGAACTTGAAAGGTAGAGTTACCAGGATTCTCTGACATATTGGATGTAGGATATGAGAGAAATGGAGTCCAGAATGATGCCAAGGCTTTCAGCTTGAGAAACCAGGTCGGGGGAAGTCCTACTTAGTGAGATTCACTATATCAAAACTCATTATCTGGTAGAGGAAGAATTTTCTGTTATATTTTAGAGGAGGTACATGTGGCAGAAATTAAGACCTTCCTATTGCAGGCAGTTTGCTTCACCTAATTTAAAAAAGTTAAAAAAAATCTCCATTCATATATGGACAAATGAGCACACAAAAGAAGACACTTGGCTTGGATGTTTTAGTTTCCTAGAAAGTCAGTCTAGGCTGGTATTTTACCCTGCCTCCGGTATTCCCCCATGCACTGTGTACCACAACCTGGCAGACCTCCCTGGCACTTCATGTTTACTTTGCCATTTCTCTGTCAGAAGCTCTTAACGATTCTTTAGTCCCTGAAGGGACTGAATTTAGCACTGCTGATCTAGAATTCAAGAACCCAATGCAATTTTATCACCTTGTGAACTATTGCCATATTTGAGTCATCTGTTCTAATCATATTGATTTCAGCACTATACACTTTTCTGCCTTTTTTCTGGTTTATTTTTGTCTGCCAGTTTTTTTCTGTTCCTTTCCCCATCTCTGTATACCCATTAATGAAAACCTAGCTCAGGTTCCAACTATTTAACAATCTCAACTCTAGAGAAAGCCTTGATCTTTAGGTTCAAACTGTACTGGCTTCAAAGCCTTCGTTTGTAATTTACAATTATGTAACCTTGGACAATCCATCTTTTATTTCTGAGCCTCAATTTGTATATTTAGAAAACAGAACAAGAATATATTTCAGAAGCTTGTTATAATAAATAAGAAAAGTCTATGTCTGACACAGGAGATACACCATAGGACGTTTCCTTCTTCTCATTCTCCTGATTACCCAGTATTTACTCCGACACTCAGAACTCTCATAAGCATGTTTTATTTGTCTCATTTATTAGAACTGGATATGTTAGGTGTTTTATGAAGAGGGTTATAATTTTTCAAGAGCTATTGTAAGTTTAATCTTATTTAAATATGTGAATATATAATTCTGCTTCCTCTTCTGGATTGTAAACTCTTTTAGTGCACAACAAATATTTTTGCTCTCCTACCATGAACTAAACCAGTGCCACTTCTAAAGCAGGGAACCAATAAACTTTGACTGAATGAATGTAAGCGGAGATGGGGTGACTTTTATGAACTTTCATTTTCATACGGTATGTGGTAAAGGGTATTTGTACGGTGGTAGTTGCAGGAGAAGAGTGGGAATACAATCTATAATCTCTTCCCACATGTGGGGATATTTTTCTTAATGAGAAAAAGAGTTTCTTACCTATTCTCTGGGATTGAGGATAAAATTGGCTATTTTGCTCTGTTTTTCTCGTTTAAAATTATGTTGGAACACTTGATAAATCTTTCACTAAGGGTGAAGCAGCCATCCATATGTGGCTAGGAGCTGGAAACAGGCTGAGTGAAAAAAGATGAGGGGTATTATAGTCTGCTGCAACTCATTTCAAATATGAGTCAGGCAATCCATTATATAGCAGTGGGAGTTGCCAAGAAATACATGTTCTCTATGAAGTTCATGTCACTCAATAGACCATACATAATACAGATCCAGACAACTGTCAACATTGGAATTTCAAAAATAATCAACATGTGAGAAGAGATTTAAGGAGGCCAAAAAGGTAGTTTCATCAAGGTGCAGAATGCATAATATCTTCTGACTAAGAAGATGCTGCTGTTGATATGATCTGTAGGAAATGATTACTTAGAATCTTTTTCAAGAGTGGTGATGGTTTTGCATTGATCACCCACATTCTTTTCCTGGTTCCTCCTATGATCAAGAGTAAACTGACAGAATTTTACTGCAGCCAAAACCTGGTTGAGACTCAAGGTGTAAGCATTAGCCAGAGAACAGATATTTTCTTTGTTTGAAATAAACTGGCCTCTACTGGGATAGGGGTCTGTGACTTGGCTTCACCAGAGCAGTTCTCTGGCCTTCAGAGCTACCTAGCAGGGAATGATAAAACATTTATTAGCCTTGTAGTGTCTTAGGCATCGTATGGGATGTGTAGCCTAAAAGTCTATGCTCACATGCTATGATAAATCCCTTGAAAGGAGCTCACCAATTCCAATCATAAACCATTCTCCTAGAGGCCATAGCAAAAGTCTGGAAAAACCCTAGAAATGTCATCTGGTTTACCTTTCTTCCTTGTTTTAGAAATGAATCATACCAAGAAGGCTGCTACTGATTATTGAGGACTCTAAGTTCTTACGTATCTAAAATCCAAATCTCCAAGAAACCACAGCAGAAATAAAATGCAAACATGTTTGTAACCATTATCACCCTAGACTTACCTGATCTTGAAGCTAAGCAGAATTGGGCCTGGTTAGTACTTGGATGGGAGAAACAGGTGAAAATGTGATTCAGTGGTAATGAAGGAACTTTTAAAAAAAATCCAGTGGTTAGGCCTTAGTGAGATGAAGGTGTATTTACATGCACCTCTCATTAGAGACAGATTCTAATGTTATTTCAAGTAAGGCAACAACTCAAGCAGATTACTGAGAATGGCCATGACTAAGTAGAAGTGTAGGACCAGATTCTTTTAAAACTGAAGAGGCAAGCTCAACATAATATCTTAATCCAATGGTATAGATGTTTACTATTGTGCTGGGGTGAGAGACTGAAACTCTGCAAATTATCCTGCTTTTATCAAAGATGGTGTTTTAAACAAATCTAAGTATTTTCATCAAGCCATTTATGTCATTCTCAACATTTCATTAAACTCTTCCTTACATTTTATTGTCTATTCAATCATTTTTGTCAAAAGCTCCTATACTTTAAATAACTTTTAGAGAATATTTCATAAAATTGGGTTGAATGCTAATTTACTAATTTTACTCAAACCTAGATGACTAGTCATAAATAATCATGATATTAGTAATGTGATAAATTTGGAACCTGCATTGCTTGTGGAATACTTGAATATTGTTTTTGCTGGATTTGTTCTTTACACTTTGGTGATGTCTTACACTTTTAAAAAAAATACAGCATCATAGTATTTGTTTCCTGTGCCTTTGGTGATAAGCGTGCCATGGTGTGATCATAGCCCACTGTAACCTCAAACTCCTGGGTTCATGTGATCCTTCTGTCTCAGTCTCCTGATTAACAGACATGTGCCACCATGCCTGGGTATATATGTTTTTATTATTAATTTTTTTTTTGTAGAGACAATATCTTGATCTGTTGCCTAACCTGGCCTTGAACTCATGGCGTCAAGTGATTCTCCTGCCTCAGCCTCCCAAAGCACTGGGATTACAGGTGTGAATCATATCACCTGGCCAACACATGGTTCACACTTGAAAAATCATGCTAGATTAACTTGTAATCTTTTCCTTTTTTAAAGTAATTTTTATATGAAAGGATGTTTTATGGGTGCAAACCTGGATTTATTATCACCAACAATTACAACCTTCAATACTTCTGTTGCAAGCTCTTCTCATCAGATTATGCAAGAACACTAATGCAAGGACACTAATGCCTTCTTTTGAGCATGATTACTCAATGGATATAAAATACAATGCCCGTATATTGCTTATATTTAAAAATTTCAATATGGGATATAATCTCCCAGCTAAAATAAGCAAAAAATAAATTTTGTAGTCAATTATTCAAGGGAATATTATATTGCTTATTATAGTTGCAAAACTTCCACGTATGAATTCCTGATGCAGTCAATCACCAGAGCTCCATATATTTATTTTTCCATTATCATTTATTAGATACCTACAATGGGCTGGAAACTGGGGATCCAGAAGTGAATGGAATAGACATGGTATTGTACCACATGGAATTTACAGTCTATAGGGAAGATGAATTACTATGATTTATCTTACAAAGCTAAAGTACACCATGGTATGAGAGTAAGGAAATAAAGAATAAATGGAGACCTAAAGATTGAGTTGGATTTATCTAGGCACAAAGAAGAGTAAAGGTCATTGCAGGAAGGAGAAATAGCATGTGGGAAGGAATGGAAGGAGAGAACATCACCTTTGAGAAGAAATCAGAGAAGTTCAATGTGGGCTGGAGTGGGGAGGGTTTGCTCTATGACTATCCTTAGCTTCTGTTCAAATTCTGCTTCCATTGTTTTCCTGTAAAGTCTCAAAAAAAATCTAATTCCTTTAGGAAACTGAGGTCAAACATATTCTTTATCTCATAGCATCTAACCCAGTGCCAAAAATGTTTGCTGAGTAAAGACGTGGATTCTAGAATAGTAAATTATGTTATTTCCTGATTGAATATTAATTTTAATTTTGGTTTATACTGCATATTTTAAGTATATTATAATAATGAATACTTTGGCCATTAACCATTTTTATTCCTTATTCCTAGGGGGAAGCACTTACAGTTATTTGTAAACAATGCTAGGCAAAATTTCAAGAGTTTTGTTTTAAAAAGTCATTATCTTTTGAGTTATTCCTTTATTATAGAGATTAATTGACATTGAATTCATCCCTGAAAAAGAAAGGGTTTATGCCTTTTTAAAAATAATTTCAACTTTTAATTTAGATCTGAGGATATAAGTGTAGGTATGTTACATGAGTATAACACATGGATATTGCATGATTCATGCCATTTTTTTAAATGTGAGAATTGGTATCCCCAAACACAAACTAGGGAAACAAAGATAACCTTTCTGATATCTAGAATGGGTCTTACTCAATCCATCAAACTAATATGAAAATCTCCACAAAACCTGAAGATATAAAGTAGAGAGAGGTTTCTGGAATGACAGTGGTGACATAATTTAAAAGACTCTCTCTGAATTCTCCCTACAAAACATCTAGAGTGAAAACTCAAGAATTCAATGAAAACATTGAAACATAAATTAAGTGACAAGATATTCCCATGAACTGGGAAATAGGAGGGGAAAGAGACAAACCTGTCAAAGCTGCAAGACCTGTATTATATTGGTGACTGTGAAGGAGAAAGCAGAGAGAAGCAACTGGGTACATAATGGATATAAAACATTCCCAAATTGCCAACAGATATTCACTTAACAGTGCAGTGGGGCAATGTGAGAATGACAGTTACACTTGGAAGGGGATTTATGCTTTCCATTACAGCTGAGTATGTGAGGTCCATTGTAAGGGATCTGAATAGTCTGGATTCATGAATTCTAGAAACTAACCAGACAAATCTCCCTTCCATGACCTTCCTTCTGAATAGAGTGCATATTGAGTAGTACAGGAACAATAAAAACAAAGAAAAAAAAAAAAACAAGGTCCTGATAAAAGTGGAGAGGAACTAGATGGTTTTAGAAAGTTACCAGTCAGTTTTGAAATATAGCTTAAAACCATGAATTAAAAAAGGTTTCTGAATCATGTCTCCTTTTTATAGTTAAGGAAAACAAGTGCCACATAAAATTAGCAACAAAAAATAATCAAGGTTTAAACTCAAAATTATTTTGAGAAAAAAACACAGGATAAGTAAAAAAATAGCATACCTATGGACAGGCAGTACATGTCAGAAGGACATGTCACCCCCAAAAGATAAAAAATATTATTTTTTTCTAACTTCTATTTTTTTTGTAACTACTTCTAATGAATCCAGAAGTCTTTATCAAAATGGTCCTATATATAAAAGAAAACCTACATCAGGATTAGAAACTTGAAAATGGACTAATGTATTAAAAAAATTTTTTTTAAAAGTCACTAAACAAAGACTAAATTAGAAGGAATGCAAGATCAAGTAAATGTAACAGATTAAATAAGCATAACAAGCCTTTAGGTAACTAGGAGATAAGAAGGAGAACAATTTAAATGTTAAAAAAGGAGAGCAACATAAATGATTTGAGAGAAAGTAACAAGAAGACCAGCAAAGAAGATTTAAGATATGCATAATAGGAGTCCTCAAAAGGAGAAGCCCAAAGCAAAGGAACAGAAGATACTAAAATATACAATTCAAGAAACATTTTCTGAAAAAGAAATTTTGAAGCTATTTCTTGAAACAATCATATCCTCCCTGAAAAAGCTGTCTCAGAACACTCAACATCAAGACATAGCCTATAAAATTACTGAACTTCAAACAAAAAAAATATTTTTTTTTTCAAAATCCAGGTAAAAACATCAAATTACTATGCGTTTTGTTTTGTTTTGTTTTGTTTTGAGATGGAGTCTTGCACTGTCAACTGGGCTAGAGTGCAGTGGCACAATCTTGGCTCACTGCAACCTCTACCTCCCAGATTCAAGTGATTCTCCTGCCTCAGCCTCCCACGTAGCTGGGATTACAGGTGCCTGCCACTATGCCAAGCTGATTTTTTGTGTTTTTAGTAGAGATGGCATTGCTCTATGTTGGCTAGGCTGGTCTCAAACTCCTGACTTCGTAATCTTGCCTGCCTTGGCCTCCCAAAGTGCTGGGATTACAGATGAGAGCCACCATGCCGGGCCATCAAATTACTTCTAAAGAAAAGAAAATTGTATTACCAATAAAACCATAAGTGACATATTAAAGATGCTGTGAGCCAAGAATTTATATTTAGCCAAGCCAATTTTCAAGTATAAAGGCTTTAAAGCTGCTGTCAACATGAAAGAATTCAGAGTACTGTTCCTATGAGGCCTTCCTTAGGAATTTACGAGAAAATGGACTTCTGACAACCAAAATGAATAGTTACATTGACCTAAGTTTTGTGCAGAGCAGTAAGTTTATGTTTACATGAATTAAATTGTAGGGGAGGAAAAAAGGCACTAAAAAAACTAAAAAGTAGAAAAACCAAACTGTAGTGCTAAGGATGCATGTGGGTGGTAACACTCTAAACCAAGAAAGAAAGGAAGTAAACACCATAAAACTTAGGAAAGTCATTACATTTGGGGAGAAAGGCGAGATTTATACTTGGTTGGGATATGTCAATGGGTTTTGGGGTGGCTGGCAATGTTCCATTTTTTGACCCAGCTGGTGTTTAAGTGTGTTTGCCTTATGATATTTCATTAAGGTATACATTTATTTTATGTCATTTTCTGTATCTGTATTATATTTTACCATGAAAAATCTATTTTACCAAACACAAACCTCACCTTTCTCCCCAAATGTAATGACCTTCCTAAATTTTATGGTGTTTACTTCCTTTCTTTCCTGGTTTAGAATATTATCACCTACATGCATCCTTAGCAGTGCGGTTTGGTTTTTCTGTTTTTTAGTTGTTCGATATTTTTTTCCTTCCTTTCCTACGATTTAATTCACGTAAACATAAATTTACCACTCAGTACCAAACTTATGTTAATGTAGCTATTCATTTTGGTTGTCTGAAGTCCATTCTTAGTAACAGAGAGTAGTAGAACAGTGGTTACTGGGGATGGGAATAGAAGAAAAGGGGAGATACTTGTCAAAGGGTAGAAACCTTTGGTTATTATGTGAATAAGTACAGGAGACCTAATGAGCAGCATGGTGACAATAGTTGATAATAATGTATCATATACTTGCAATTTCCTAACAAAGTAGATGTCAAGTCTTTTTGCCACAAAATATAAAGGTAACGTGAAAGAATGGATATGCTAATCAGCTTGATTGTGGCCATCAAAATGTCATGCTGTGCACTGTAAATATATATAATTTTTCTATCATACCTCAATAAAACTACAAAAATAATTAAAAAACAAATCAAATTGAAAAAAAATCTTTTTTTGTACATTCATTTTTAAAGGTTAATAATACTGCCATTAACAAAAATGAAGTCAGGTAGTGATAGAAGGATGACAACCACCTGTAAAAGCGTAAAGGAAAAGTTACAGCAATTTGCTCCAAAGAAAGCCCCAAAGACTTCATTATGAAAAACGAATAATGTAGTGCATTGCAAAAAAGTGAAATAGTTAATGAGAATTCCAGATTAAACATATTTAGTAGGGTTCTTTTTGATTTGTAGGCAGTCAAATTTTGATTAATACATTTAATTGGAATAAGAATTGGATTATTAGTTTTGATTTTTTAATATTAAAGATTGAATAAAATGTTTTCTGATTCTGTATCAATTGTCATTTTCCCTTTGTGTAAATGATTGGTGATAATTTTAACCTAAAAAGGAGAAGACAATGAATATTCTGTTGCTGTCATTATGACTTATTTTTTGAAATTTCTAAATAATCCTGTCTGATTATCCCCTTGCAACTGAGTAATCAACAATTATTATGGTATTAGAAATTAGAAGGCAAATAGTAGATAACAATGAACCACCACAGTGGCATGGTATAAAGCAAAGATTGTAGGCTGTTGAGTCAGGTAAACCTGGATTTGTAGCCTGATTCTTCTGTTTCAGTTTTTTGGGGATAATGGGTTAATGATTCTTCTCAGATTGTGAAGATTCAAAATAATGGGTGTAAAGCACTGAGCTCAATTCTTAGTACATAAAAGGTGCTTAATAATAAAAAATTACTTCTACCATCGCAGTAATAGCCACCCGTCTTTGCACAGAGTACAAGCAAGGAAGCAAGGTTGTATGTGTGTATGTTGGGGGTTGAAGGGGCGGTGTCAGAGCACCTGTTAAGAAGCAATTGCCTTAATTGGTTATCTCAAACATTTCCTCAAGTGATTTCTACAAGAGCATGAGACACAGAAATTGTTTTTCCTTTCATTCATGAGATGACTTCATACCCAAGTGATTTTGTTGGCAGCAGTGTTAATTACTATGAAACTTAATATTACAAAGGAAACCCTGGAGACTGGCTCTTGGCTGATAACACAAGCTGAGGTTCACAATGGCTCAAAGAACATAGTTTGTTACTCTGCTTAAGAAACCCTAATACTTATTAGAATACACATTTTAAATGTTCTTTTTGTCCCTCTACCCAAGCATTATAATTAGTGCATTAAATTATTAAGGAGTCCCATTGTAAAATTTTAAAAAGTAGAATGGGATTACAATTAAATTTAGAACTCGGAGAATTTTTCTTCCTTTTCTTCTCAAGTTTGAATTATTTCTAGGTTGGTTTTTCGTAACCTAAAAGCCATTTTTTATTCAAGAAGGGCTGTGTGGTTTTCTCAAGCAATTTCCTAATTAGAAACATCAACAAATGGGTAAACTTAGTTTGTTTTTCTCTAATCCCCACACTTCACAAATGTTTTCTAGTAACATGTATTTCAAACACGTAGCTGTTTCAAAGTCAGATTTGGAGGCAATACTTACGATAGGAGCAATTTCTTAGGGGCTAGATGCCAAGAAATAGTAATATTTTTCACTTCTACATCCTCAAATACAATCTAATCTGTGAAATGCTACTGGGCTGGCTTACAAGACATCTTACAGAAATGTGAGCAGAAGTCTAGTGGTTGCTGGAAAGCTGTGTTATAGTTGTACTTCCCAGAAGCCATTTCAATATTGTTAATCCTTAACTGGTCTGGCTGGTGGATTTGATAAACAGCTCACTAGACACATTTTCTATTTTACTTTATTTTATTAATCCAATGAAGCCTGAATGCAAGGAACTCATGAAAATGTAACACCGAGCAGTAGTAGTAGCATTCTACATTTTTCCAGCAAACTTTCATCTAAGAACCTCAAAGGACATGGCAGGTATTAAAATATCCCTGCAGAAAGAGTGAGGCAAGTCCTCAGTAAGGGAGAATTAAAAAGATCTGGGAAATTACACAAAAAGCTCAGATCAATGTCTCACTTACAGATAGCCCACGGTGAAGCCATGGTTAGACTGGTTCCCTGTTGATCCTATGAGAAGCTCTCTAGGAAGTAATGCAATACAGATGTTCTGGGGCACTGGGTCCTCAATTCTTCCTAAACCTTTTTGGTGTAAATGTTCCAAAGCATTTATTTATATTTTCTGCTTATAAACTTGTACACTTAGAAGTTTTATTCAGCAGTTATATAGCTTCCATGCAATGCTATACAAGATAAAATTTGACTGCCACCAAGATCCACATTTATTTTACCTCCTTTTCCCATTAACTCTTGCTTTCTTTATTTCATTCCTTAAAGTTTATATTTCAGCTTTTTTTCCATCTTTACCCCATTATTCTTACCAGTGTAACCCTCACCACTTGTATTAATGCAATTTGCTGGTGCCAGCAAATAAAACATTCTTAGAAAAAAAACAAATCTGAACTTCCGGGCTTAGTTCTGAAAAGGAGAAAGTCTCGCTAGCTAAGGTTAGAAGTTTTATTCTCTTCTGCTTGACTTTCTGAGGAAGAAGAGTCGCTTTGAGTTGCCCATGAGGTTGATTTTTAAATTATGGACTGATAAATGTTGACAATGTTGTCAAAGAGTTTTTGAAGTCTTGATCAGATGAAGCCTACAATATCTTACTTAGCACACATTCCCTTTCATTAAAATTTCCTGAGAGATAATTGTGTGTCAGGTGCTGAGTTAATAGTAAAGATACAATCCTGATTACGCCACCATTTATGCCTATAAGGAGCTCAACATGACTATGGCAATGATAATGGTATGCCTTCTTAGTTTTCAAAGGTTATTCTGACTGGTAGAGTTAAAAGCATGATAATTAATTAATAATACAAAATATAGGTGACAAATATTTTTAAAAATGACACTGTGCCCCTTCCCACCAAGTCTTTCTTTCTCTCTCTTTCACAATGTCATGCACACACACATACTCACAGATGAGCTTATGTAAATAATAATACCCTGGTCTCTCCAGTTTATTTAGTTGTCCAACTCATTAGAAAAGGAATTTTCAGGGTTTGAGTTTTGCCATTTTAGCGAAGATCGTCTGAACGTCTCAATATTATCTTAACAGAATGATAGTATCAAAAGATCATGTATTACTACAGTCCAGCAAAAAAAGTAGTGACATCTTACACCAGTGTCATTCATTTTTTAATTAATATAATGCATGTATGAGTACTAAAAATAGAATCAGCAACAAAAAGTAGAAATTGCCTGCCTTTGTGTGAATTTGTGGGAGTGAATTTCCACTTCTCTTTCCTGCTGGGCCATCAAGAGTGCAAAACTAGTTCATATGCATAAGGAGTATATAATTATTTTGTTTTATTATAATGCCAGGGCTTGGGGATGAGGTAGTGGAAGTGGTTTCACAGAACAGAGGCTGAAAGAGAATTTCTATTGAAGTGCTGCAGAGGATGCCAGGTCAAGCGAGGATGTAGTAGGTGTGGTAGTTGAAAGGGAAGAGGAAAAATGTTGGTAAGTCAAGTGAAAAGGGCAAGAAAGGCCAAAAAGCAACCAAAAAGAGAGGCAGACTTGGCACAAGTTGTCTGTAGGCAGAATAAAGGTTCAGGAGCTATAAAAGCAAGAGAGATACATGCAGCAAACAAAAGGTTAAGCAGGAAGAGAAGGAAACAGTCCTGAACAAACAGGTTAGAAAGGGACTGATTCAGGGGATGGCCAGGAATGGGAAAGAATGGCATGTCATAGAAATGGCATGTGTCTGAATTCAATTAGCTTGAGAATGGGAGGAAGGGCTGCATGACATTGCGTAATCTTAATTAAATTTATATTATTAAGCCACACCTATTTACACAATGGTAACCTGTGTAAATTGTGAGGAGTGGATTAATTTTGTTTAAAGATCATATTGACATGGTTTGCAGCATGCTGGGAGAGGATCACCTTCCTGTCATCCACCCTCTTTGAACTGTTGGTGTACATTGACTATGATGTTCCCTCATTTGAAATGCCAGAAGTCCAGGGTTACTTTTCAGTCTGTTCCTTGGTTTTATGGAATTTTTATTGGCCTGGATTATTTAAAGGAAGCCAATTCAAGTATTTATATTCATCCACACACAGCAATTACAAAAGATAATTTTTCATAGAGTAGCAACCCAAATCTAAACATTTAGTTCAGAACAAAATGCCTAGTACAGTGCCATGCACATATTAGAATTCAAGAAAGATACTCTGTTTGATTGACAGAAATTATAGTTTCTTTGGGATTTACATTGTAAGATACATTCTAAAAAAACATTCCAACTTGGTAAAATCATTGAAGATGACCATGTGTGGTATAGGTTACAGTAACTATTTCCCAATGGATTAAGTCATGTCATAAAATTTATTTCTTAAGTAGTATCACCTTTTCTAAAAGGGCTCAAGAAAATTATTTTCATTGATTTTCTTTCTTTTGGTGGAAGAGAAAAGACATAAGATGAGGCATTTTAGCACTGGTCTGTTAAACCTGTCCTAAATCAAAGGTTTAAATTCTCAAAAGTTTGTCTTTTTACATACTACTCCATGTTTACATGTATTTGACAAAATTGACAATGAGAGTTTCTTTACTCACTGATATTCTTTTGTCCCAGGAAAATATTCATCATTATCAAGTCAGTAAAGTTACTGAGCATTTCACATGGTTGCATAAAAAATATTGTCTAGATGATGTGCTGACAAAATAATGACAAGCATCTGAGAAAATACAGATGTGGAAAATGACATGCACTTTTGTCCTGAAAGTTATTGCCCTTTTGATTTAGTTGAACATAAGTTTATAATGGTGAAAGGTTCTCATAATTATTGCATTCATCTGCTGGTTTATAGTCCATTTAAAATATTTAGGCATGACTTATTCATTAAACATTTATTCCTTGCCTACTGTATATGAAGACTACATGAAATGCTGGAATCTACTGTTTTTTGTTCATCCAACCAACCACTTAACAATTGAGATGACAGCCAAGAAACAAAAATAGCTCTTCTCATTCTCATTTTGGATTCTTGCATTTAACATTTTTCAAACTAATAACCCTACTTGAATGGAAAAGTGCGAGGTGGGTTTTAGTTTCCCAAGGAAGGCATGTCTAACGTGGCACCAGCAGCAAGCTATTATTGTTTTAGGCATCTAACCAAGAGCAGTCACAAGGTTCCTTGAAATATCTGCATGGAGAGCAAAGTTTACTTTTAATCTGTTCCTACTTTCCTTTCTCTATCCCTCTTCTATTGTTTCAGTAGCTCTCCTCCATTATTTATTGTTTGCACTTATTCATTCCATTCGCTCATTCATCAAACAATTGGTTTTCAAACAAGAGTAAGATACTTTTCCAGTGGAGAAACAAAGATATGAAAGAGAGGGACATTAAGGCAGCTACTAAGTCTGTTCTGAAGATGTCATGTTCAGGCACAGCCAAAGTAGAAAACAGAATGTGGTAAATGCCATTTAGTGCACATCATTGTGAGAGTTCATATGATGTAAAGCACCCAAGTTCTATCCCTTGGGAGACCTGCCTTCTCTTGAAGTCCCCCTTCCTTTCAGCTAGAGGTTCTCAACCTTGGCTGCACATGAGAATCACCTGCAGAGTTTTGAAAAGTCCTGATACTCAGGCCAAATACCAGTACTGTTAAAAAAAATTAAAAAAGAAAACAAACTCTGGAGATGGGATTCAGATGTCAGTATTTTTTAAATTGCCTATTCCAGTATACAGTTTAGGATGAGAACCACTGTTGTAAGATTCCCTTCTTCTTTTAAATATCGTGTTGCTCAGACTTCATATCACTTTTGCACATTACTTTACAGAGAAACGGAAAAAGGTTACAACGTTAGAGAAAATATTCATTTTTCTTATTCTCTGGACAATGCGAACAAAAACAAAGCAAATAAAACAATAATAATAAAAACAACAAAACTGTTCTGTCAGTTCTTGAAGTAGAGAATTAAAAATTGTCAAAAGATATGTGGTGAGATCTTGATCATCAGTGGTGGAAGTAAGGGGTAAGGTGGTAAGAGAGGCATTTTCTGACATGTGAATAATTTGAGAGATTCAGGTAAGAATTGTAATCATCTAAGGAAGGTGAGATGGGGTAGGTTCAACTTATCTGGTTAGATGAGAAGGTCCATAAAGGACATGGAATAGTAGTAGGAGGTCTGATGTGTTTTGACAACAGACCTTTAGTATTTATTCCAATCATTTCACAATATTAGATCGGTGGCCAAATTATTAAGCCCTTTTATAGGTCCTACAAAACCAAAACAACTTCAAAACAAACATAATAAATCAAACTAAGATTCTGACCCCTAGTGTGATGGGTTTGTGGGGTAGTTTAGGGAACTCCAACAAAGAGCCCAAAACTTGGCCAATGTTAAGAAATTGTGAAATGCCTTGGAATAGATACAAAAAGTTTGTTGTCAGTAAATAAAAAGCTAAGTAAAATGACTTAGAAGAGATTTGAAGTGTCCAGTTTAACACCAGTGGCTAAAAGCTCTTCTTTTCCATGTTCTTTCTTCATATTATTGACAGTAAGGTAGAATAGAAAGCCAATAGATAGGACAGACCCAGATTCAAACTCTGGTTCCTTTATTACTATCTGTGGACACTTGGTTATAATTAATTATCTGGGTTTCAGTTTCCTTATCAGTGAACTGAAGGATAATATCTATTTCAGAAAGTTATTATGAGAATTAAATGAAGAATACATAATATGGTTGAGGCCTTTTATAATTTTAAGACTTTTCTCCCTCTTTCCTTTGTCTGTTGTTGCTGTAATCTCTACAGCAGTTAACATTCTTGCAGGTATAAAGGAGATACAAATTTTATACAACAGAAATCTACTAATGGTAAATGTAAGTTTTGGAGTCAGAGTAGGTGCTGGGTTGTCCAAGTCTAAACATGGCAGAGATGGCAGAGTCTTTAAGTGATTGTTTTTGGTCCGCTGTTATCTATAGACCAAGTCTTACTGTAGTTTAGGGGTGGCAAACCTAAAGGGGAGCAGGGCTCTTACAGGTCTGGAGAGGGTGGAGGATTTCAGCAAAATGGAGAGTGAGTCTATGCTCTCTTCAAGGGCGGCCTCTACTTGTATGCAGCAGATTGTTGGCGTGCAAGGATTTAGGCTCTGTTGTTGCTAGATCTGATTTTTCAGGAAAGGTCAGATCCACATGTAATGTAAAATCTCCCAGTTTTTAAGTGTTGACAACTAATTCCACTTTCTTTCAACATCATATGGGCCAAACCAAACATCTGAATACAGCTTGTGTGCTTCCAGTTGCAACCTTTGGAGTTGGAAAGTTCCTTTCACTTTCAGTGCTCTCTACTCCACGAGCCCAAGAATAATTGTATTAATTTCACATGAGGGGCTCACGCTAAAGAAATACAGTTATACTCCCATGTCTACATAAGTGTTTCCTGTTGTTAGTGCTTCACTATTTATAATTAATGTTACCTCCAAGGAAATTCTTACGCAAACAGCCTCTTGTTCCAAAGTTAAAATTAATTATATCTCCCTGTTACTGACTGAAGCACATAGGCTTAATTTTATGAATGTTGGTTTTATCTTTTTAGCACGTCTCTGGCTGATTTTAATTTCTCAGGGCCCAACTTTACTTCAGCCAACTCTTGGGAGGTAAAAGTTAATGAACTTTAACATAAAGTTTAATATGTTGTAAAGTCTTGGAGAAACACGGTCTTTCATCACACTTGTTACGGAATAAGTGATGTCTCCCTAAATTCATAGGTTGAAGCCCTAATCCCCAATGTTTGGAGATAGAGCCGTTAAGGATGTAACTAAGATTAAATGAAGTTATAAGAGTGGTGCCCTAAGCTAATAGGACTGGTGACCCGATGAGAAGAAGAGACAGAAGGAGTGTGCTATGCACAGAAGAAAGGCCATGGGAGGACACAGTGAAAAGGCAGTCATCTGCAAGCCAGAAAAAGGCCTCCCCAGAAACCAGCCCTGCTTGTACCTTGATCTTAGACTTCCAGCTTCCAGAACTATAAAAAAAAATTCTGCTGTTTAAGTTTTCTGATCTGTGATATTTTGTTATGGCAACCCAAGCAGACTATACACACCACCTATAACTAGCCTATGTCTATGGTGCCTGGTGTCTTTGGGCTTTTAGGCTCTTAAAAATTATAATTCTCAGCAAAATACTACTTTTAGACTCTTCTTTCCATCTGACTTCTACTCAAGACATTATGAAAATTTCTGTATCTTCAATCAAGGAGGTCTTCCTCAGTTGGGAAATATATCAAACTTTATCTGTGATGGCAGAATACAAACCATTTGGTGACTCACCCATAAAATGTGAGATAGAGGAAACCAATCCTTTTCCCAAGTTTTAAAACTTCTCCTTGTTTGTCAGATGCTCCCGTGAGTCGTACTATGCCTACTTTCTTGAGGGTGGAGAGCCACTTGTATGCATGTTTGTCATATCGTAAAACATCTTCAAAATCCAGAGTAGGTAGCTGGAGCTCTGAGCCCCAGTACTGACATTCTGTGAATTGAGAAAATAAGAAAACAGATGGGATTACATTCTTTTTACATAGGATGATAACCTCAGAGAAGGGACTAGTTCATTAAAGTTGATCACTGATTTATAATGGAGTTTATTACATGTTGTTTATATGAGAAATGTCCAAGTTACTAGGCCTTTCTTTCTTGGAGCCACACCATTCTGTTACATGCCTCCTGCTTACAACTCTGTCTGGCCCATAGCAGGTATTCAATATGCCCCACTTGTTAAGGGAATATTGTCTAGCTGATGAATGGCTCTTGATCTGTATGTTCCTAGGCCTTCTCTGTATGGACACTGCTTAGAAATAACTCTGAGATACTGTAGGTATTAACAGCCAAATTATATTGCTTAACTCCAAATAGATGATAAAATCAAAATGGTAGGTTAGAACAGCCTATACCTATTCTCGGGATCTGGGGTTTGAGGAGAGCTTTGACGTGGTAGGTACAGCTCTTCTTTCTTCTTATTTTACCTGATAAGAAGCAACCTCTGGGATCAAGTCATCCTTTGGGGTCAGCAAGGAAAGATGAAGATATGTTCCTGGAATGCATAGACCCTTTGTGGGAGTGCCACACAGTCAAGGTCAAATGCCTTCCCTTAGCTCTCTCATTCCTCAAGATTAAATGCTCATAAAAATGCTTAACTGAGAAAACAAAGAAAAATGTAAAATATAATTGGCCTGCAAACCAGGCTCTCACAAAGGAAGTGGAACATGGAGGAAATGCAAATTTGCCAAGGAAAATAACACAGATATTACCAACTGCATTCAGGAAAAGTCTAACTCTAGCTAATCTATTTGATTTCTTCCATTCTTGGTTAGAAAATTGCCTTAGGAAGGTAAGCCTTCCTAAAAAGTGACAGAATGAGAATTTATGACCTCAATATCATGGTGAGCAATGCTTTACTTTTCTAGCTGGGGAATGTGTCATTTTATAGAAACAAAATAAAGCCCCCTGTTTAACAATGAAGAATGGGTCAGTGCCTCTTGTAGTAGTTGTGGACTGGAAGTCATTGCTTCTTTGATGTCAGGATAGCTGTTTCTGCAGAAATGGGAATTTTTGGAGAAGTCAGATAGTGGTTTTAGTAGTAAAAAGATACATGCAGGTGCAGGGAGCTATTTCTTGCTCTTCTACCAGCTAGTTGCATAAGGACATTGGCAGAGGTGAGTAGGTGTGTGTATGTACGAAGGCCTGATTAGGCTATAAATGTATATATTGCCAAAGTTTCTGGGTTATTAAACATAGCACCTTGCAAAATGAGCCAGAATTTCCGGGACCAAAATTGCAAACTGTAAATCAGGCCTCCCTAGTGCTGCATTAATTTTTTTAAAATTAATTAATTTTTGACTATGCTAACATTCATTAGTACTGAACACATTCCACAGGCCCCAGTGACTTACTGTATCATCTCTGAAAGTTGAGCTGACACCCACCCACTGGTTCTGAATTCCCAATTTTAACTCTTTTTCTCTCTGTGAGGAGTAACCAGAACTTAAAGAACTACAGTCATTCCAGCTCCTTAAGCATTGCTTTTCAAGTGGTTCTGATATTTAAGTAAACCTTAGAATTTAATATTAACCAAGTCACCTTGGCAAAGAGAAACAGGTCAGCACAGGGGCTGTGTTTTATTAGACCAGAGCAAGTTGGTTAAAGTAATAACAGACAATGAGGCATGACGGTTTCAGGATGATTATACATTTTGGGGGAGGAAGGAAGGATGGTTTGATACAGTCTCTTAGTATTCCTTGATTATATGAGCTACCCAATCAATGCCATTTGTTGGTTTATCTTTTCAATAGGCTAATATTTTATCACGTCACAAGGCACGGTAATAGTCAATAGGTTTTGAAGAGCTCACAGTCTATAGAAGAATTGGACATGGAAGGTGACAATTAAAATAAAATACAATCATGGCTATAGTTGAGATATGTTCAGGATATCAAGATGGTATCAAGTCTTCTGATCCCTTGCCTAATGTTCTTTCTTGATGCCCAGCTGCACTTCACATTCATGAAGTTCTCCAAGGCTGTTCCTTATACCTCAATTATTTCCAAAAGCAAATGGGATTAATTTCAAATGGTAAGAGCCTATTCTCAGAGAGGCAATAGATGAGGCTTTGTTTTGAATATTGGATTGTGTGATTGTTTGCTTTGCCACTCCCATTTTCTCATTGTGTTTACAGTCCCCAGATTATAATATTTGATACCAATTAAAAACGTTTTCAGGAAGAGGACGATAAATGGTATACACACTACATGTTGACTGCCTCACTAGAAAGGTCATTTGGGTTTTAGTGAGAAGAAAAATTTACTGACCAAAACATCAGCATTAAAGGCACAAAAAAGGCATAAATAACAAATCACCATTTCCTCTTACCAAAGCTCACACCTAAATGGACCATGTCCAGAAAATTAAAAGACTTATTGAAAACAGCTTTAAGCTTTTTAGAAATCAGGGGCTCATGGAGTATTAGAGGTAAATGGGATGTTAAAGACTCACTTGGCATTTTCATATTGGTTTTAGGATTTCCCATCACCATTTGTTCTTATCACTGAACAAAACATTTGCCTAAATTGCATCTGGAAATTCTTCTAGATTTCTGACACTGTGGTAATTGGTCTAAAAATATATTTTCCATTCCTATATAGACTATTAGATGGAATTAGGTATTGTCTACATGATTACCTATAGTAAATGTGTTGCCTTTACTACAGCTGTGTAAGTAATTTATTGGTGAGCATTTATTAAGATTTTTAGAAAAATGTATTAAATTGAGAGTGAACCAGCCTAGAGAGATAGTAGAGGTACAGACTACAGTACTGTCCAATAGAGCTTTCTGCAATGCTGAAAATATTTCATACCTGTGCTGTCCAATATATAGCTACTAGCAACACATGGCTATTGAGATTTGACATCTGGCTGGTGAAATAGAGGCAACTTTAGTTTTTTTTACATAAGATGTCAAATCTCAATTTGACATCTTATGTAAAATTACATAAAATTACTTTATGTAATTTTAATTAATTTAAATAAATAGCCTGGTACTATATTAGGTAGGTCATGCATCAAGGAGGCAAGAAGCTTGGGTTTGAATCTTTGTCCAGCCTTGTACCAGATGCTATCATTTCTTGGCTTCTTCTCTGTGTCTCAGTCTTTTATAAAATAGAGACAATTATACTTACTCTGCAGATCTTTTGTGACCATGCAATATCATGGAGTTTGCTACATGGAAGACCCATAGTATCAATAATAATAGTTAATATTTGCTGAATACTTTCTATGTTGGGGTTCACTTGGGGTGGTTGGCAAAATATTAGGGAAATATTAGGGAAAGTTATAGATTATAGTCTCAAACCTTTTGGAAGGCCAAAAGATTTTACTGGGACAGGCTGAAGGCAGCCAGTTCATTACATTAGTGTAGGAAAAATATAGAGATGATAAGAGGTTTTCCCAGTTAAGTCTGTTTAGCCCACATCCCTTTGTCTTTACTCTAACTGTTATTTATGTAAACTTTGTGCTGGATGGCCCTCTGAGGGGGTGGTCAAAGGGGAATTACCACTTAAGGATGTTTACTCTGGGCCCCAGAACCTAATGCTTTTATCATTCGTAAAAACACTTTTAACCATGTTAATTATACACAAGCCTGTTGACTTAGAACTTCTATTATTAAATCCACACTGAATAAATGTGAGGATGTACAGGGGATCTTGGTCAGTTGGCTGCATTCACTCTCTGAAAGTGGCTGACGACCATCCCTAGCTCACTTGAAATAGGTGTGAGAGTGCATTTATTCATCTGTCCTTGAGTCAGGGTCTGCAGGACAGATGAATAAATGCACTCTCACACCTATTTTAAGTGATTTACCACCTCTGCAGGTGGTAATCAGCGTCTCAGGTGGTGACCCCAATGTGATCGAGGTCACATTTCTACAAGTCAGGCACAGTGTTAGATGCTTCCATGCTTTATTTCTTTTACTCTCTGCAACAAATATATGCAATAGATGCTTTCAGTATTGCTATGTTATAGAGAAGGGAACAGAGTTCCAAGTCATGCAGCTAATGATTTGCAAAACTACTTAGTCAAATCCAGGTGACTGACTGATTCCAAAATCTGTAATTTTAACAACTACATAAAAAATAAACATTTGATGCTTTGAAATACTGTCATCATAGGTATTTTTATGTCCTATGCCTGAATGTCCGTAGCTTAGTCTGTCCCTCATAAAGGAAATCTGCTAGATAAAAATGAAAGCAGAGCAAGTTACAATTAGGAACATTTTGTCTGAACTTGTTCAAGCATGGGTGTTTAAAGATAAACCTTGACTCCTAGTCAGAATTTTAAATGTAGAAAAAACACCATGAGCAGGTTTCATTGCACAACACTGAAACAACATCACTATTCACCTTTGGTGAAATGAACCAAGGCTTTGCAGACTGAAAAATCAGCAGCTTCTCTTCTTAATTTATGCTACTATATTTCAGTGATCCACGCCTTTTTGGTTTTACTTAAGGTCATTATGACTTTCCAGAGGTTTCAGTGACTGTGTGGCAGGGAAATATAATACATAGTGACTGAAAAAATCATTTTCACAAGATGAATTTTCTTTAAATGTTGAGTTTATATTTTTCTACTTTGTCAATTCAAGAAGCATCTGTTTAGGGCACACACTAAATACTTCCATAGCATGTTTCAATAAATTTTTGTTTCTATACAAGTTTTTTTTTTTCCATTATAAAACAGCATACACACACTCACACATGATAGTCTTTGTTTTAAAGATACAGAAATATTTATATTCTTTTAAAAAATGTTATCCATTAGATATGTAAAGTTAACTATATTCACACAAAGAGACTCCAGGATAATGCACAGCTGTCAATACAATAGGCAGCATGCTCAGTAGTATAAATAATTCCAATTTTACAGGACTTTACCATCACAGTATGTTTACAATGGTTTTTCAGTTCTTCAAAGTTTATAATTTTTCAACCATAGCTCTCATTTTGAAGTGCTCTAGTTAGGAGTTTTGCTGAAATCGGAGACTAAGGGCCATAGCCCTTTAGAACCTGTGCCCCAATATGAGCTTCTCCTAAATTTTGTTATGCTAAATGTGACTTTCACAGACACTGCTGTGACTAACCAGTATTCAAATTCATCATAGTGACCTGCATGCAAAATACTCTAATTTCCAGGGATACAGACGTACCCTTGGAGTTATTGTGGGTTTGGTTCCAGACTGCCACGACCAAATGAATAGCTAAATAAAATGAGTCATACAGATTTTTCGGTTTCCCAATGCATACAAAAGTTATGTTTACATTATACTTTAGTCTGTGAGTATGAAATAGCCTTATGTCTGAAAAAATATGTATACCTTAATTAAAAAATATTTTATTGCTAAAAATTGCTGATGATCATCTTAGTCTTCCATGAGTTATAATATTTTTGCTGGTAGAGGGTCTTGCCTCAGTGTTGATGGTTGCTGACTGAATGTTGGTTTTTGATGAAGGCTGGGATGGCTGTGGCAGTTTCTTAAAATAGGGCAACAGTAAAGTCTGCAGCATTGATTAATTCTTTCATAAAAGATTTCTTTGTAGTACATGATACTGTTTGATAGCATTTTTCCACAGTAGACCTTCTTTCAAAATTCAGGTAAATCTTCTTAAACTCTGCCACTGCTTTATCAACAGTATTTATGTAATATTCTAAGTCTTTGGTTTTCATTTCAACAATGTTGACATTGTCTTCACCAGGAGTAGGTTCCATCTCAAGAAAGCACTTTCTTTGCCCATTCATAAGAAATAACTCCTCATTAATTCAAGGTTTATCATGAAATTGTAGCAATTTAGTCACATCTTCAGGCTCTACTTCTAATTCTAGTTGTCTTGCTATTTCTACCACATCTGCAGTTACTTTCTCTGCTGAAGTTTTGAACCCCTCAAAGTCATCCATAAGGGCTGAAATAAACTTCTTCCAATTCCCATTAATGTTGATATTTTGACCTCCTCCCATGATTATAAAATGTTGTTAATAGCTCTAGAATGGTGAATTCTTTCCAAAAGGTTTCCAATTTATTTTTCCCACAGCCATCAGAGGAATCACCATTGTGTCAGCCATGGCCTTATAAAACGTGTGTTTCTTAAATGATAAAACTTGAAAATCAAAATGACTCCTTGTTCCCTGGGCTGCAGAATGAATACTGTGTTAACAGGCATAAAAACAGCATTTCTCTCCTTGCACATCTTCATAAGAGCTCTTGAATGACTAGTTACATTGTCGATGGCCGGTAGTATTTTGAAGAGCATCTTTTCTTTCTGAGCAGTATGTCTCAACAGTGAGCTTGTTTTGTTTTTCCATTGATAGAGCACAGACAGAACAGATTTAGCGTAGCTATGAATGGCCCTAGAATTTTCAGAATGGTAAATGACCATTGGTTTCAACTTAAAGCCAGTAGCGGTATTGGTCCCTAGCAAGAGTCAGTCTATTTTTTCAAGTGCTGAAGCTAGGCATTGACCTCCTTTGTTTAGCTATGAAAATCCTAGATGGCATCTTTTCCAGTATTAGGCATTTTGTCTACATGTACAATCTTCTACTTAGTGTAGTAGCTACCTTCATCAATGATCTAAGCTAGATCTTCCAGATCACTTGCTGCAGTTTCTCCATCAGTGTTTGCGACTTCACCTTGCACTTTTATGCTATAGAGGACGTTTCTTTCCTTAAACCTCACAAACCAACCTCTGCTAGCACCAGACTTTTCTTCTGTAGCATCTTTATTTCTCATAGCCTTCACAGAATTAAATAGAGTTAGGGGCTTGCTCTGAGTTAGGCTTTGGCTTAAGGAAATGTGGCTGGTTTGATCTTCTATCCAGACCCCTCAAACTTTCTCCACATCAGCAGTAAAGCTGTTTTGCTTTCTTATTATTTGTGTGTTTACTGGAATAGCACTTTCAATTTCCTTCTATAACCTTTCCTTTGCATTCTTCAAAACTTGTCTGACAGTTTGGCATAAGAGGCCTAGCTTTTTGCCTCTCTCAGCTTTTGACATTCCTTTCTCACTAAAGGTAATAATGTCTAGCTTTTGATTTAAAGTGAGAGGCATGCAACTCTTCCTTTCACTAAAACACTTAGAAGTCGTTGTGGGGTTATTAATTTGCCTAACTTAAATATTGTTTCTCAGGGAACAGGGAGGCCCAAAGAGAGAAAGGGGGAGAGATGGGGAATGGCTGGACAGTAAAGTGGTCAGAACACATACATTTATTAAATTATCTGTCATATATGAGTGCTGCTTATGGCACTCTAAATAAATTACAGTAGTAAGCTGAAAGATCACTGATCACAGATCACTATAACAGATATGATAATAATTAAACAGTTTGAGATGCTCAGAGAATTACCAAAATGTGACATGGAGGGAAAAAGTGAGCACATGCTGTTGGAAAAATGGTGCTAATAGAGTTGCTTGAGTGTTGTTGTGAACCTTCAATTTGTAAAAAATGCTTGGGAGGCTGAGGCGGGTGGATCACCTGAGGTCAGGAATCGAGACCAGCCTGGCCAATATGATGAAACCCCATCTCTACTAAAAATGCACACACACACAAATTAACCGCGTATGGTGGCGGGTGCCTGTAATCCCAGCTACTCAGGAGGCTGAGGCAGAAAAATTGCTTGAACCTGGGAAAGCAGAGGTTGCGATAAGCCAAGATCTCACCACTGCACTCCAGCCTGGGCAACAAGAGTGAAACTCTGTCTCAAAAAAACAAAAAACAAACAAGCAAAAAAAGCCCAAAACATAGTATCTGTGAAGCTCAGTAAAGTGAAGTCCAATAAAACAAGGTATGCCTGTACTCATATGCCTGAAACCATACTACATTTTATTAAATCCAGCAGGAAAATCATTCTATGATATCTGCACAGAAATTTTAACTTTGTGTGTGTTGAAAGAGTAATTGAAAAACGTTTTCTTATTTTCCCCCAACTGCAAAACATAGCTATCTAGAGAACCAAAAGAAATACATTTGACTAGAGTAAATCATTTGTCAGGAGGATACATTAAAAACAAATTTAAGTTTCACACTTGGGTCTGGGTACATAAACAGTATGGAAAATCATGAAATATTTAAGGTATGAACCACCCTTCCTAATTTAACTTATGGCCTTACTAATAAATTCTTCCTTGAACATGTGCTTCGCACATCATAAAATTTATGAACAGGCTACATGCTGGTTTTCAAGGAACCATTTGTACAAGGTTTCCTTTTCAGGGTTAAGCATCACATTCCAGGATCCTGAGCTGTGTTTCAAAAAAGAAAAAGACACAAAGAAACTCTTTAGTTAAAGATTCATGAGCACAGCATGCTGGGTTGCAACGTGTTATTTCAGGAGTTTAGGACCTTCTGTCCACCTGCACTGAACTGAGCTGTTGGCTCTGAAATAGCTTATTGAATATGCTAGGGATCAGCCAATCTCTCACTGTCTTTTCCTGTAAATACCTTCTAGGGGCCCTGACAAAACAAAGTCTGACCCCTCCTAAAGGAAAGGCAGCTGAGTGGAAAACAGAGCTTTGATTTTCTTCTCCTCCACTATGAGGAGGGAGCCTGCCCTCTTTAGATTTTTTTTAACTTCTTATCCAGTGAACTCTACATGTATTTCAAGATTCTGATCCAATCTCTTATGTTGAGATTTTCCTGAAGCTGACGCCATGATGGAGATTTAAATGCAAGACATTTATTGAGAAAGTATATCTGGAAACACTCATAGAAGATGGGGAATTAAGACAGGAAAGAACCTCTAGTAAGTGCTGTAATGAACATGTTACTGTTTTTAGCAACGGGCTCAGCACCACTAGACTTCACAGGGACCCTGTAGGGTATAACTTAAGGTTTCTTACTTGGGGAAAGGACACTGAGGTGTTCAGGCTACCCATGCCTACCCCTCTTTGGTTGAGAGCTGCTCCTCTGGGCATCCGCTATTGGGTCTTTGTGCTGGCCAAGTGTGCTCTCTCAGGCAGAGAGGGGAGATTGGCAGTCTTGCAACAAGAATCTGCTGACATGTATGTGACAAGTGCTGAGGGGCTATGGTAGGGTGCTAGTAGCCTCTGTAATGCCCTTCTGGAAATCTCCTGCAACTGCTAAGGGTGTGCTGGATGCCTGACTTCTCTGGCCCCTCAGGACCTCAGTCCCAGTGCTCATCATGCTATGTTGAAATCTTTCACTCATACAACACATTTGTTGAAAGCCTTGCTATGGAAAAGAGATCACATTTGTGAATAAAGATAGATATGTTCACTTCCCTTGTTGGGGAAAAAGGGTGCAAAACAAAAAGATAAATATTAATACATTAAAATAAAAATTTTGGTAAGCGCTATGAGGGTAACAAATGGAGAATATAACAATAATAAATGCATGTTGGGAGTGGGATAGGGAATTTATTTAGACATGCTGATTAAGAAACACCAAGCTAAAGATAAGCTATTTATGCCAAATCCTGAAGGATGAAAGAAGTCAGTCATGCAAAGGGCAGGGGGAAGAGTGTCAGGTAGGAGGGACAGTGGGAAGATGGGAATTGTCTTGCTTGAAAAACTCAGTCACCAAGGCTAGAACTGGGGCAAGAGGGCATGTACCAGATGAGGTGGAAAAGTAGGCAAGTGTTGGGTCAGGCAAGACTCCCTCCGTCTCTTCCACTAGATTGTAAGTTCCTTGTGACCTATGCGGGTCATGCCACTTATCTTTATTTTTTTTCAATATTGCTTCTTTCCTTCTTCCCCAACCTGTGTAGTCCAATACTGAAGGTTTTCAGAAAACTATTATGGTCTATATCCAAAACAAATCTTTGCTTATTTCCTAATGATGACTAGAGGCTAGAAGCAACCCTCGAAATATGAGATTGTGTCTGATTGCACTTTGGTATTTTAAAAGATGAAGAAATCCATAAAATCTTTAGGTGATAACCTCACAAAACTCTAAAAGTATTGCTGAGAATGTACAAATGGGGCTTCTAAACAAGTATAGCCTGCTTGAAAGGAGAGACACACATTTTCATATTGGACTATTAGGTACCTGACATATTTTGTATGCTCAGTCCTATGACCAGAATGACTATCTACCTGGAGAAAGTAAGAGTAACACATAAAATAATGAAGAAACACTAATTTAGACATATTCTGTATGCTCAGGCTATGACCAGAATGACCTGCTAGCTGAAGAAAATGAGAATGACACATAAAATAATGAAGAAACCATAAATGACAGTGTATTGTAAATATTTAAAAACAATGAACCCTAACATTTATTAAGCACTTTTAATTTCAAGCACTCTTCTAAGGACTTTATATGGATTAATTTATATAAATCTCACAATAATTCCATAAGAGATGCTCTATTATTGTTCTCATTTTCTTGATGAGGAGACAGACACAAGGAACTTAGATAATTTGTCCAGCATCAGACAATATGGTTCAGATTTGGGATTCTCATACAATTTGACTGAAGACACTGGGAAAAGAGTTGTACAGTGAAGGAAAACACATACCATGGGATGTCAGAAAGCAAGATTATTATCCCAGACTTCCTTAGAGTTGGCAGGGAAATAGATAACTCAGTTTTACTCTCTGTCCTTGTGACTCTCTTCTATGACATCCATAAAAAAGTCACAGAATGCCCTTTTCATCTCTTTTAATGACATGGCACACACCTCCCTGAGGGACAGCGGGTTTCAGACAGCTCCAATTATCACAGCTTCTTTCTTCTGCTGAGGCACAATAGACCTTCATGGTCTTTCTTTCTTTTCTTTTCTCTCTCTCTCTCTATCTATCTATCTATATATATATATATACATATATATAAAATATATATATGTATATATTTTTATTGCACTTTAGGTTCTGGGGTACATGTCCAGAACCTGCAGGATTGTTGCCTAGGTACCTACATGACAATGTGGTTTGCTCCCTCTATATCTGGCATTAATCCCCATGTTATCCCTCCCCAACCTCTCTACCCCCTGTTGTCCCTCCCCTGTTCCTCTCCAACAGACCCCAGTGTGTGACATTCCTCTCCCTGTGTCCATGTGTTCTCATTGTTCAACACCCACCTATGAGTGAGAACATGTGTTTTCTCACATTGTGATTTCTGCACATTGATTTTCTGTTCTTGTGTCAGTTTGCTGAGAATGATGGTTTCCAGATTCATCCATGTCCCTACAAAGGACACGAACTCATCGTTTTTTATGGCTGCATAGTATTCCATGGTGTATATGTGCCACATTTTCTTTGTCCAGCCTATCATAGATGGGCATTAAGGTTGGTTCCAGGTCTTTGCCATTGTAAACTGTGCCACAATGAACATACATGTGCATGTATCTTTATAATAGAATGATTTATAATCCTTTGGATATATACCCAGTAATGGGATTGCTGGGTCAAATGGAATTTCTATATCAAGGTCCTTGAGGAATCACCACACTGTCTTCCACAATGGTTGAACTTATTTACACTTCCACCAACAGTGTAAAAGTGTGCCTATTTCTCCACATCCTCTCCAGCATCTGTTGTCTACAGATTTTTTAATGATCACCATTCTAACTAACATGAGATGGTATCTCAATGTGGTTTTGATTTGCATTTCTCTAATGACCAGTGATGATGAGCATTTTTTCATATGTTTGTTGGCCTCATAAATGTATTCTTTTGAAAGTGTTTGTTCAGGCCGGGCACGGTGGCTCACACCTATAATCCCAGCACTTTGGGAGGCCAAGGCGGGTGGATCACGAGATCAAGAGATCGAGACCATCCTGGTCAACATGGTGAAACCCCGTCTCTACTACAAATGCATAAATTAGCTGGGCATAGTGGCGCATGCCTGTAATCCCAGCTACTTGGGAGTCTGAGGCAGGAGAATTGCTTGAACCTGGGAGGCGGAGGTTGTGGTGAGCCGAGATCGCGCCATTGCACTCCAGCCTGGGTAACAAGAGCAAAACTCCATCTCAAAAAAAAAAAAAAAAAAAAAGTGGCTGTTCATATCCTTCACCCACTTTTGAATGGGTTTGTTTGTTTTTTTTCTCATAAATCTGTTTTAGTTCTTTGTAGATTCTGGATATTAGCCCTTTGTCAGATGGGTAGATTGCAAACAATTTTCCCCATTCTGTTGGTTGCCAGTTCACTCTAATGATTGTTTCTTTTGCTGTACAGAGCTCTGGAGTTTAATTAGATCTCATTTGTCTATTTTGGCTTTTGTTGCCAATGCTTTTGGTGTTTTAGTCATGAAGTCCTTGCCTATGCCTATGTCCTGAATGGTTTTGCCTAGGTTTTCTTCTAGGGTGTTTATGGTGTTAGATTTTATGTTTAAGTCTTTAATCCAATTGGAGTTAATTTTAGTGTAAGGTGTCAGGAAGGGGCCCAGTTTCTGCTTTCTGCACATGGCTAGCCAGTTTTCCCACCAGCATTTATTAAACAGGGAATCCTTTCCCCATTGCTTGCTTTTGTCAGATTTGTCAAAGATCAGATAGTTGCAGATATGTGGCATTGCCTCTAAGGACTCTGTTCTGTTCCATTGGTCTGTATCTCTGTTTTAGAACCAGTACCATACTATTTTGATTACTGTAGCCTTGTAGTATAGTTTGAAGTCATGTAGCGTGATGCCTCCAGCTTTGTTCTTTTTGCTTAGGATTGTCTTGGCTATGTGGGCTCTCTTTTGGTTCCATATGAAGTTTAAAGTGGTTTTTTCCAGTCTATGAAGAGGGTCATAGGTAGCTTCATGTGGTTAGTGAATCTATGAATTACTTTGGGCAGTATGGCCATTTTCACAATATTGATTCTTCCTAACCATGAGCATGGAATGTTTTTCTATCTGTTTGTGTCCTCTCTTATTTCCTTAAGCAGTGATTTGTAGTTCTCCTTGAAGAAGTCCTTTACATTCTTTGTTAGTTTTATTCCTAGGTATTTTATTTTCTTTGTAGCAATTGTGAATGGCAATTTGTTCTTGATTTGGCTCTCTGTTAGTCTGCTATTGGTGTATAGAAATGCTTGTGATTTCTGAACACCGATTTTGTATCCTGAGACTTTTCTGAATTGCTTATCAGTTTCGGGAGATTTGGGGTCTTCTAAATATACAATCATGTCATCTGCAGATAGAGACAATTTGACTTCCTCCTTTCCTAATTGAATATCCTTTATTTGTTTTTCTTGCCTGATTGCTCTGGCTAAAATTTCCAATACTATATTGAAAAGGAGTGGTGAAAGAGGGCATCCTTTTCTAGTGTCAGATTTCAAAGGGATGTTAAAGTCTCCCACTATATTGTGTGGGAGCCTAAGTCTCTTTTTAGGTCATTAAGAACTTGCTTTATGTATCTGGGTGCTCCTGTATTGGGTACATATATATTTAGGATAGTTAGCTCTTCTTGTTGCATTGATCCTTTTACCATTATGTAATGCCCTTCTTTGTCTATTTTGATCTTTGTTGGTTTAAAGTCCATTTTATCAGAGACTAGGATTTGTGACTCCTGCTTTTATTTTTTCCCTCCATTTGCTTGGTAAATCTTCCTCTATCCCTTTATTTTGAGCCTATGTGTATCCTTGCACCTGAAATGGGTTTCCTGGATACAGCACACTGATTGGTTTTGACTTTTGGTCCAATTTGCCAGTTTGTGTCTTTTGATTGGGGCATTTAGCCCATTTACATTTAAGGTTAATATTGTTATGTGTGAATTTGATCCTGCCAATTTGATGCTAGCTGGTTGTTCTGCCCATTAGTTGATGCAGTTTCTTCAGTGTGTTGATGCTCTTTACCATTTGATAGGTTTTTGGAGTGGCTGGTAATGGTTGTTCCTTTCTATGTTTAGTGCTTCTTTCAGGAGCTCTTGTAAGGCAGGCCTGATGTTGACAAAATCTCTCAGCAATTGCTTGTTCATAAAAGATTTTATTTCTCCTTCACTTATGAAGCTTAGTTTGGCTGGATATGAAATTCTAGGATGAAAGTTATTTTCTTTAAGGATGTTGAATATTTGCCCCCACTGTCTTCTGGCTTGTAGGGTTTCTGCCGAGAAATCCACTGTGAGTCTGATGGGCTTCCCTTTGGGGTAACCCGACCTTTCTCTCCGGCTGCCCTTAGCATTTTTTTCTTTCAATTCAACCGTGGTGAATCTGATGGTTATGTGTCATGGGGTTGCTCTTCTTGAGGAATATTTTTGTGATGTCTCTGTATTTCCTGGACTTGAATATTGGCCTGCCTTGCTAGGTTGGGGAAGTTCTCCTGGATAATACCCTGAAGAGTGTTTTCAAGCTTGGATTTATTCTCTCTGTCACATTCAGGTACACCTATCAAATGTAGATTAGGTCTTTTGACATAATCCCATACTTATTTGAGGCTTTATTCATTTCTTTTCACTTTTTCTCTAATATTGTCTTCTCATTTTATTTCATTGAGTTGATCATCAATCTCTGATATCCTTTCTTCTGCTTGATCAACTCAACTATTGAAACTTGTGTATGCTTCGTGAAGTTCTCATGTGTTTTTCAGTTCCATCACGTCATTTATATTCTTCTCTAAGCTGCTTATTCTCATTAGCATTTCATCAAACCTTTTTTCAAGGTTCTTTGTTTCTTTGCATTGGGTTAGAACAAGTTCTTTTAGCTCAGAGATATTTGTCATTACCCACCTTCTGAAGGCTGTTTCTGTCAATTCATCAAACTCTTTCTCGATCCAGCTTTGTTCCCTTGCTGGTGAGGAGTTATGATCCCTTGGAGGAGGAGAAGTGTTCTGGTTTTTGGTGTTTTCATCCTTTTTGTGCTGGTTTCTTCCCATCTTTGTGGTTTTATCTACCTGTGGTCTTTGTAGTTGGTGACTTTTGGATGGGGTCTCTGAGTGGATGTCCTTTTTGTTGATGATGAAGTTATTTCTTTCTGTTTTTAGTTTTCCTTCTAACAGTCAGGCCCCTTTGCTGTAGGACTGCTGAGGTCCACTCCAGACCCTGCTTGCCTGGAGATCACTTGTGTCAGCTGCAGAACAGTAAAGGTTTCTGCTAGTTTCTTCTTCTGTTATCTTCATCCCAGGTGAATACCCACCAGATGTCAGCCTGAGCTGTCCTCTATGAGGTATCTCTTTGGACATACAGGGTTCAGGGAGCTGCTTGAGGAGGCAGTCTGACCCTTATAGGAGCTCAAGTGCTGAACTGTGAGCTCTGTTGTTTTGTTCTGAGCTGCTGGGCAGGTACATTTAAGTCTGCTGCAGCAGAACTCATAACCACCTTTTTTTCCCAGGTGCTCTGTCCTGGGAAGGTGAGGCTTTATTTATAAGTTCCTGATGTGCTGCTGCCTTTTTTCAGAGATGCCCTGCCCAGTGAAGAGGTAGCCTAGTCATAGTCTGACAGCAGAGGCATTGCCGATCTGCTGTGGGCTGTCCCTAGCTGTTGTGTGAACTTCCTTGTGGTTTTGTTTGTAGAGGTATAGTTGAATTGCCTCGTTATGGCAGTCAGCCTCAGTAATGGTGTACTGCCTCGGTAATGACAGACTGCCTCAGTAATGGCGGACTGCCTCGGTAATGACAGACTGCCTTGGTAATGGTGGACTGCTTCAATAGTTGTGGACTGCCTTGGTAACAGCAGACACCCTTCCCCTCACAGAGCTGCACCATCCCAGGTTCAGCTGCACTTGCTGTGAACCTCTCAATCCAGAGCGTTTCAGATTGCTGGTCTTTGTGAGGGTGGGACCTACCCAGCCAGATCACCTGGCTCCCTGTTTCAGCCCCCTTTTTTTCAGTTGAATGGGCGGCTCTGTCTCCCAGGTGCCAGTTGAAATGGCTACCCTGATCTGTGTGAGTTTTTGTGCGGAAACCTGCTGCGCTGGCTAACCAGCCATGTTGGAAACTCATAGTGCTTTTCAGCCCAGGAACCTCCTGGTCTGTGGGCAGTAATAACTCGTTTGGATATGCGGTGATCACTCACCCTCTGTGTTGTTCTTGCTGGGGACTGCACTCCAGAGCTGTTCCTATTCAGCCATCTTGGATCCTGGCTCATGACCTTTCTTTTAAACCCTAATTCTGTGGTCTAGAATTTCATAATACTGATATAGTTTTGATATATGCCCCTGCCCAAATCTCATGTTGAATTGTAATACTTAGTGTTGGAGGTGAGGCCTACTGGGAGGTGACTGATATCATGGGGGAGAATTTCTCATGAATGGTTTAACACCATCCTTTTGGTGCTGTCCTCACAAAAAGCGAGTTTTCTAGAAATCTAGCCATTTAAAAGTATGTGGTGTCTCTCTCTTTCTCCTGCTCCTGCTTGTACCATGTGATATATTTGTTTCCTCTTCACCTTCAAGCTTACAAGCCATGATTGTAAACTTCCTGAGGCCTCCCTTGAAGCTGAGCAGATGTCAGCATCATGGTTCCTGTAAAGCCTACAGAATCTTGAGCCAGTTAAGCTTCTTTTTAAAATAAATTACCCAGTCTCAGGTATTTCTTTATAGCAAAAACACCCTAACACAGGCAGTCTTGGAGATGTGCATAAAGACAACCACTACATTAAGTATTTCTTTGTAATGCTAAGTGATCTCTTGCATCCCCAGTATTTCTTCATGCTTTCTGGGTACCATGCACTCTACTACCCTCCCTGCTCTTCTTGGATGACATCTTTAAGTTTGATGATGCCCTATGACAGCACTAGCATCTTGAATTGGGCATAATACTACAGGTATGGTCTGGTCTATTCCTGCAGGGTGGGCTCACTCCTACATTTTTACTAATGCAGCCTGTATCTAAGTAGTCTTTTTTGGCAGTCTCAACTCTGATGACTCATATTAACTTTTCAGCCTACCAGAACATGTAAGAATTGCCTGTTAGCCAAGTATTTGTCTCCTGGACTTATGTACTTTGTATCTGAAGCTAGATCATTGAGAAAGAACTTACTAAGCACATATAGAGATGAGAATAAAGGCCACATCTGATATGGTCATTTGTCAAATTTAATAACTCAAGGTTTGAAGGTGAAACATCTGGATGCAAATCCTAATTCCAACAATTCCCATCTGTATGACCTTTGGAAAGTGAGAAATTCTCTAAGTTCAGTTTTGTTATCTGGAAAATAAAGGATGAGAACAACCTACGGAGTTGTAAAATTTGAATGAGATAATATCTATAAAGAATTTAACATCGTGTGCCTGCTGTCTGGTTAAATCTTCACTTGAAACAAAGCAGCTGAATGTGGCTGGAGGAAAACACATGAAGATGACCTATTTTATTGTAATCTTTAGTTAACTGTATCTTACGCTTCCCTATCTGACCATTTCTTATGTTTTCTATCCTCAAACCTTCCACACTTTCTCCTCATATTTATGCTCATCTGGTTACTTTGATTCTTATTTCAGTGAAAAGATAGAAGAACTAAGAAGAGAATTTCCATACACTTCTACCATCACATCCACCAACCTGCCTGAGTCTGTGTCCTTATCATTACTTGATGTATTGTAGGTATATTTGTACATTTATTTGTCTCTTTATCTACCAAAATGTAAATTGTTAGGAGGCAGAATTTTTTTCTTATTTTGTTCACCACTGATTCCCCAGAACCTAGAACGGTGCCTGGTACATAGCAGATACTCATTAAGTATGATAAATGAATAAATGCCTGGTGCATGGAAAGTGCTCCATAATGATATATATTACTAATATTAGTTATTTCTCTAGATTTCAACTCTCTAGTGTGAAGGAGAGTCAAATACTATAGACAATGACTATTTGGTATAGTAATTGTAGTAACAGAGAGAGGACCATACAAATTGCTGTGAGCACATAGAAGAGGAGGAAAATAGAAGATATTTAACAGTGCAGATGCTCTTGAATCAAACCTTGGCTCTGATACTTCATGTCTCTTTGATTATAAACTAGTTATTAATTTCTATCAGCCTCATTTTTTGTGTGTAAAATGGTTACAATGATAATGCTGCCTGGGAGTTATTGCTAGGATTAAACAGGGCAGTAAATATTAAGTGCTGAGCTCAATGACTGGCAGATGGAAAATGCTTTTAAGGAATTTTAAAAAAGAAAGAGTAGGATAGGAATAGGAAGTAAGATATAGGAGGAAGAAGAAGGACATATGATATTGGTAGTGTGGACAGAGTTTTAACAGCAGAAGTAGCAAAATATAGTTGGATTCTGAATTATTTTGATGATAGAGCTAACAGAACTTTTTAATAAGTTGTATGGGTATCATGAGAGATAAACAGTAGTCAAGGGTAAGCCTACTACTGAGAGATGGAGTTGCCATCATCAGCTGAGATGGAAAATACTGTGTGTGGAGCAGAATTATCTTAGATTACCTGCTCCCAGCAGTAGGTTCATCTTTCCTTTGGTTTTCCTCATTTTTAAAAAAAAATTTTCCGAGTAAATAACTTCATTAGTCCCCTCTGTTGTTACCCATCATATATCTTGATTGGCCAATTTATTCTGGCTGGGCTAGAAATTCCTATTATGCCTTACTGAAATTTGAGCTTAAAGACTGTGGTTCCTCATTATATGGGCACATTGTTGCCTTTAGATATTTGTTCTTTATCTTCTCTGTTGAGATTATCCGCTCTTCTATGTTGATGAGATTGTACCAATTTGGGGTTTGGAATTTTTCTTTTTCAAGTATATAGCACATATGTGACATACAATGTAGCTGATGCTTGCTGGTATTTTCATCTGTAGCTATCCTTGACTAATAAATAACACAGGATAACTTCCTTCCAAGTTTGTTGGTCATTCCAGCTTCACCAAACATTTCTATATTTTTTGGCTGGAATTAGGTTCATAATTGACCAGTCTTTTCACTGCCTTCTTTAGTTCTATGTAAATGAAACTATCTACCAGGTAGGTAAATTTTTGCTAGGAATCAAACCAATGTGTGACTAAAGTTTTTTCATGGCAATTGTCCACGTTTGAGATACTCTCATGTATTTAATCAGGAATAGAATATGATTACTCTTCATGTAAGGGGAGCTCAAACATAGGATATTATAAGCACTATTCCTCTCTCCTGTCTTTACCCAAATGTTCTTTAATGTGCCTCTGCTCTTATGTTTATGGTGCTTTAACTAGAAGGAAAAGGGGAAATAGAAAGGATCTAACAGGTGTTGAGCATCCACAGTGTGCCAGGCACTGTGCTAAGTACTTATTACTTTATCTCCCAAGGCTAATAGGCGTTGCCTCTTTTAAATATGGAAAAAGTGAGACTCAGATCATTTATGAAACTGTCAAGTTCACATAAAAAGGTCAAAACCAGCTCTGCTGATTCCAACGTGTGTGCTCCTTCTGTTAACACCTGTTATTTTATGAGTGGAGAGCTTTCCTGATATAGTGCACTCTTTCACCTTCTCTCCTAACAGATTCTAAAAAAATTCATTTTGAAAAATTTGTATGTTTCCATTTCTATATGAAAGCCTTGCTGTTTGAATGTTACCAATGAAATGATGCCTATTTCCTGGGCTTACTTTCTTTTCTATTGATATTTGTGGCTTGATTTAGGGATAAATATAAATGTAGGGTAGAATAAATGGTAAAAGGCTTCATTAGGATGTGAGTGAACCCTGTAGAATGGATAGGTAAAGTTTGACCAGTCAGGAAGAGAGGAATAAGTCATGCAGGAGGCAAGCAGAACTTGGTTAAGAAAAGGAGTCCACATGCTTGTGGAGGGGGTCGCAGATTGTGGGATGATTGGAAAGCCCCAGTAAACACTTTTATTCTGTAGGCAATAAAACACATGAGCAAGGGGGAGGAGGGAGGAGAGATGATTGTGAGCCTCAGGGGGATTGCTCTTAGGATTCTTCAAGCTGGGTATAAACAGGGAGGCCATGTTATGTCGGTAATACAGACATGGGATGATAAAAGGCTCCAACTAAGCTGTTGGAAAAAGAGACAATCTATATAATCTTTTCCTCCATAAGCCTAACTTAAATATCAGTCATCTCTATGCAAACAGGAAATATGTACTATAATCAAAAGCCAATGGGAGACAATGAGAAAGAAATTTTAATAATAATATTCTACATTTTTCAAAAACAAATATTCTGTTCAAGAGGGTCAAAAAAGCTCAGTTGTTTTTCTTTCTTTTTTTTTTTGATTGTGGATTGGAGACATTGTTAGTATGACTTTTCCTCTTAGAAAGACAAAATAGTATGTTAGAGCTTCACACGGTGAACTTTTTTCCAAGAAGCAATACAAGAACTTAACAGGAAAATGTAAAGAAACCACAGGTCCTTTGAAATAAGTGGCAGGCTGTAGTCTACACTGTAAGCCAGGTGGAAAACTGTAAGTCCCCAGAGTGTGAGGGTGACTAAACTGCTGAGATGTACCCTCCCACTGGGGAAGCTAGCAATGCAGCCCATGGGAGAAGGCCTTAATCCTACCCAGCACTGGAGCTGATTTAGGGAGTGGTAGGACATATAAAAGTAGGAGCAGCCACAGGAAGACTTCTGTGCACTCCCAGTCTCCAGCATGGATGGAGGGAAGCCCCACTTCACAGGAGATCTCACAGTCTGTCAGTTAACACAGGTGGCAGTCCCAGGTTGAGAGAGTCTCCCAGCTACAATTCAGGATATAATCTCAAGTGGAGACAAACACCCTTGGCTAGAACTTAAGAGTTGGTGGAAAATGTGCTGCTGCCACAGGTACAGGAGCTGGGTATTCTGGCTTTGTGGGTGGACAGGAAGGGGTGAAGTCTGAAAGCCATAGTAGCTGTCTTCTGGGGAGTTCTGAGCATAGACTGCTTAGGAATTAGGTAGCTGCTGCTAGTAGAGAGCATTGCAAGTGTGAGACCTGCCTTGCCAAGAGAATGGGAGCTGGGTGGCACTTATTGACACCTGCTACTCCCCACTTCCTGCACAAACTCTTCTGTGCAGCAGAGATAGCTGTTCTCTCTGGAACATTATCCTAGTGGCAAGAGAACGGCCCTTCAATTTCACAAGAACTGCTGCTTGCCCTGCATGTAGAGAGCCAGAGTGTGGTCCTACCTGACCTAGCCCCTGCCTGGCTTTGCCCCTCCACCCACCCTGGTAACAACATAATGGACAGAAACTTTTGAGAGTTCTATGGCCCTACTTATTGTCTGAGAATACAGAATACCTCCCCTGGGTAACAAAGCAAGCACAAATCCCACTGCTACTAACACAGCTGGTGCTGTTTTGCAAGTGCCACCTCCTGACTGGAGATCAACTGACATAGTCCATTACAGCATCTGCAGGCAGAATAACAGTGCTCAGGAAGGAGAAAATTTGTATGTTACCTCAGCTATCACCATTGCCTGCAGCACCATCACTAACCAGGAGGTCCTGAATCTATCCATGTGACCAGTTCATTACTTCTTCAGCCAGCATTTGAGAAAGCTAACACACTAAGCTTGTTTATAACCAAGGAACCTTACAGGGTCTACATCACTCCCCTGCCATCTCCATCAGAGCTGGTGCTGGTATCTGCTGCTGAGAGACTTGAGGACAGATCACATCACTGGACCCCTTGCAGACATTTCCCAGCACCAGCCTGGAGTGTGGCAGCCCCAGGAGGTGGCTAAACCCAGAGGAGCAACAGCATTCACAATAGTCTGGTTCTCAGTGAGTCCTACTCCTAGGCGGAGAGCAAATATACCATATAAAGAGAACATCTTGGGAGATAAACAAATGTGGATGGCAGGACTTGAGTCCTAGAACTTTCTGCTGGTGCAGAGTTTCTTTCAGCAGAGGCACAGATACAGTGCTGGGCTCAGTGGGGAAAGTCTGCAGCTCTGTCCCAACTGCCAGGCAGCCCTGGTGCTCACAAAGGGTCTTGGAAGAGGAATGATATTCGCTCTTGTCAATCACTGCAGACACAGCTAGGGCTTCTCCCATAGGAGTTCAGTATGAGTGCACCTATAGACAGCCTTTCTGGAATGCTTCAGGGTAACTGGATCCCCATCTCAGGTTCAGGCTTGCATGAGCGGTAGAGTCACATTTCATCTCTACTTGGAATATCAACATTCCTGCCGATGAAAAGAGATGCCAGTCTTATTTGAATAGCTGCAGCACTGGGTCAGGAATGTGACTAGGAGGTGGCTTCTTTCCTATTGGCCTTGCAAGGGAGAGGCCATCCTTCCCCTGATAAGATCTCAATGCATGTCACTGAGAGCTCCTCCAGCCACCTCTGTCCAGACTGGGAACTCTGCCCACTATTGGGTGTTGCATTTACCCACCTGCTTCAGCCACAACTGGGTTTTACTTAGGGATACCTCTCCTACTGAGGAAAGATAAATAAATAAAAATGTGGACACCATGGGGGAATGAGATAAGCTTCAAGAGACCTCTGCTATTTTAACCTCATAAGAGACAGTGAACTTAGTCACATGCCAAGGACATTGTTACTATAGTCAGCACCTGAGAAAACCATTATACAAAGACTATAACAAGAAATTCTTACAGTCTTCACCTCTGAAAGCACCAAGAGCTGAATTAGGCTGCAATAAACTGTAAACATTAAAGTCACATTCTTCAGGGGAAAAAATAAACAGTCAAATAGAAAAGAAGTCAAGAATAATTAAAATAAATAGTCTATCCGAATGAGAAGGAATCAGAAAAATAATTCTGGCAGTAAGAAAAAACAGGGTTTTATAACAACCCAATTGGAAAAGAGGAAGTCAAACTATCTTTGTTCACTGATTATATAATTGTATACCTAGAAAACCCTAAAGACTCCTCCAAAAGACTTCTAGATTTTATAAGCAAATTCAGTAAAGTCTCAGGTTACAAAATTAATCTACGAAAATCAGTAGCACTGTTATACACCAACAATAACCAAACTGAAAATCAAATCATGAACTCAATCCTTTTTATAATAGCTGCAAAGCAAAATCTAGGAATATTTTTAATCAAGGAGGTGAAAGCTGTGTATAAGGAGAACTACAAAACACTGCTGAAAGAAATCATAGATGACACAAACAAATGAAAACACATCCCATGCTCATTAAATAGAAGACTCAATATTTTAAGAATGACCATATTGCCCAAAGCAATCTACAGATTCAATGCAATTCCTATCAAAATACCAGCATTATTCTTCACAGAATTAGAAAATACAATCCCAAAATTCATATGGAACCAAAGAAAAAAAAAGCCCCCAAAGCCAAAGCAATCCTAAACAGAAAGAACAAATGTGAATCTATCACATTATTTGATTTCAAATTATACTACAAGGCTGTAGTTACCAAAATAGCATGGTACTCTGTAAAAGCAGACAAATACATAGATCAATGGAACAGAATAGAGAACCCAGAAATAAAGCTAAATACCTGCAACCAATGGATCTTTGACAAAACATACAAAACCATAAGTTGGGGAAAAGACACCTTATTTAATAAATGATGCTGGGAAAACTGGATAGCAACATATAGAAGAATGAAACTGGATCCCTATCTCTTAACTTATGAAAAAATCAACTACAGATGGATCAAATACTTAAATTGAAGATATGAAATCATAAAAATTTTAGAGGATAACCTAGGAAAAATTCTTCTGTACGTTGACCTAAAGAATTTATGACTGAGACCCCAAAAGCAAATGTAACAAACAAAAATACATAAATAAATGGGACCTAATTAAACTAAAAAGCTCTGTATAGCAAAGGAAATAATCAGCAGAGTAAACAACCCACAGAATGGGAGAAAATATTTGCAAGCTATTCATCCAACACAGGAATAATATCCAGAATCTACAATGAACTCAAACAAATGAGCAAGAAAAAAATAATCCCATCAAAAAGTGGACAAATTACATGAATTAACATTTCTCAAAAGAAGATGTACAAATGGCCAACAAAGATGAAAAAATGCTCAGCATCACTAGTCATCAGGGAAATGCAAATTAAAACCACAATGAGATACCATTTACCCTAATCAGAATGGCTATGATTAAAAAGTCAAAAAACAGCAGATGTTGACATGAATGTGGTGAAAAGAGAAGCATTCCCTGTGGGTAGGAATGTAAATTAGGACAACCTTTATGGAAAACAGTATGGAGATTTTTAAAGAACCAAGAGTAGAACTACCATTCCATCCAGGAATCCCACTACTGGGCATCTAACCAAAGAAAAGAAATCATCATGTAAAAAAGATACCTGAACATGTATGTTTATTACAGCACAATTCACAATTGCAAAGTTATAGGACCAATTTAAGTGCCTGTCGCCTAATAAATGGATAAAGAAAGTGTGGTATATCCACACCATGGAATACTGTTCACTCATAAAAAAGAATAAAATAATGCTTTTTCATCCACTTGAATTAAGCTAGAGGCCATTATTCTAAATGAGGTAACTCAGGAATGGAAAACCAAATACTATGTGTTCTCACTTACAGGTGGGACCTCAACAATGTTTTTTTTTTTAATTAAAAAATAATTATTTTATTTTTGAGATGGAGTCTTGCTCTGTCACCCAGGCTGGAGTGCAGTGGCATGATCTCAGCTCAGAGCAGCCTCTGCTTCCCGGGTTCAACCAATTCTCTGGTCTCAGCCTCCCAAGTAGCTGGGACTACAGCCATACACCACCATGACCAGATAATTTTTGTATTTTTAGCAGAGATGGGGTTTCACCATGTTGGTCAGGCTGGTCTCAAACTCCTGACCTCAGGTGATCCACCTGGCTCAGTTTCCCAAAGAGCTGGGATTGCAGACATGAGCCACTGTGCCTGGCCGGGAGCTCAGCTATGGGTGGCAAAGGCAAACAGAGTGGTGTGATGGACTTTGGAGACTCAGAATGGGGAGAGTGAGAAGAGGTCAGAAAAAAAAGTGGCATATTTGTTACAATGTACACTACTTGGGTGATGGGTGCACTAAAACCTCAGACTTCACAACTATAAAATTCATTTACTTAATCAAAACCACTTATACTCAAAAGCTGTGAAAATAAAATTAATAAGGAAATAAACCTATTTTAAAAGAAACAAAGAAAACTCTCAGGGCTGCTTTCTATAGTTTTTTACAAACAGTTTCAAGAAAATCTTTTGAAAAAAAAAATGAGTTGATATGTGTTGTGCTGCACTACGCTTCGCCCAACATTGCACTGCTTAAGAAGATAAGTATATGCTATGATTATGTCTGTTGTGCAGATAAAGATATTGAAGCATAGAAAGGTTAAGTAAGTTGCTCAAAATCACAGACTTAGCAAGGCCTAGGGACAAAAATGCTCTTAATTTCAGTGCTCTACTTTCTTATTGATTAATAACAAAGTTACTGATTGAGAAAAATACAGAATTTTAAGGGAAAAAAAGGAAGAAAAATGAGAGGATTTATTGGATAGAGTAGAACTTAAACATTTTTATTTAATTTGCTCAATTAGAAATTAGGCAAATCAATAGTGTGTATGAGTATAAGCATCAACAAATTTTTAAAATCTTTTTTTTTTTTCCCTACATGGATAGCCCACAGCTATTCCATGGATGGGCACATTTGGAAGTCTGATTCTAAAATCTAAAAGAAGAAATTTAAGTGTGCTGAAGATAACTACAACTCCAAACCTAACGCTGTGTAGCTCTATGTTCTGCCATCTCAAAGAAGCAAGAGGTTTTTGAATCAATTGTCCTCTTTTTTATTGTCTGGCAAATCTGCTAATATATAGGCACTAGCAAAATTGGCAGGCTAAATTTATTCCTTATGTGTACATTTGGTAAATGTGAAGCCAGTGTAGAAAGTATTCCAACTGTACTTTTTGAAATTGCAACGCATTGGAATTTTCTAAATGTATAAATTTGAAACTTGTAGCCCAACTGCCCATGTTATAAAACTGATTCCTGAGCTTCTAAAAACAAAACAAAACCCCAAAAACCACACACACACACAAACACAAAAAATCCTAGCTTTTAAGAAACAGAAGCTCATCATTCACTAAGGAAAGCCCATTCTATTTTTTTTACCATGTTTAAAAAATAATAAATTTACTTTAGTATAACTACAAAAAATTATTTTTTCAAGAGTAAAAAAGTTAGAATATTTTCCTTAATTCTCAATGTGGCAACTACACTAAAAAGGTGTAAAATGGGAATGAACTGTAATAATTATTTCTGGAAATATATTTGCTTTAGGTTCTCAAAAATATCCTCAAACTTTGCCAAGGCTTTTAAATATTTTAAGATACCAGCTTTTCAAGGTCCTCTCTAGCATGAACATTGTCTTATGAAGTTGTTAAATAATGAGAAAATAATTTTTGAAGAATATAATTAATATATTTTTTACTCAAGCATTTGAAAAAGTAATACATGTAGTAGTAAAATACAGGCTTTTAAAAATTTTTATTTAGTACTTCTAGTTGTAAAATAGACTATTTTTTTAATATTAATATCTGAATATGCGTTATGTGTTTTCTAGCTGTAAATATGGGTAGAGTTTAGAAAAGGAAAGAGGAAGATAGGCTTATCTGGAGTTTACAAATGAAACCAAAAACTAGGCAGATTTTGTGGGATTATTTTGTGGGATTTTGTGGGCAGACTAGTGGCATCTGTGAAAGCACAGGACACTGCAGTGTGCTTCCCAGGTTCTGAGTCTCCCCTGGTGGGTTTACAGTCACAACAAGGGCAGCCCCATCTTGTGTAGTTACATTAGACTCTTTAGATATTATGCCTGATTTTACCAAGTACAATGCAGAAATTGAGAATAATAGATTACATATAATTCAGAAAATAATAGGACACATTGAAAGACATCAGTATGACACAAAGGAAAAATGAAGCAAGGCACACATTCATAAACTGCTGCATAAACACATGCATTTGAGATAGCTGTATTCATTTAATCAAAATCCCAAAGATATGTCTCTGAAAGTCAGTAGGTCCCTTTGCAAAAATTATACCAGTGAGAAAATTATGGCAATGAAAGAGATCTGATCTAACCCACCTCCTTCATCTTGCCTTTCCCTTAATCATTCCTGGGCTTAGGCTAAGCTGTCTTTGAGAGATATTTAATTTATAGTTTTAAATGGGAATAGGCCTTCCCTAAGAACTCAATGGCTTTTCCAAAACTGATGGAAGACCATCAGGTTAGGGGGAAGAGAGGAGCCTGATTCTGCAAGGCATAGACATAGATTGCCAGCCATTCCTGTAGATAACACCACTATTGTATATTTTTGGGCTTTGAGATGTCTTTTCTAGATTTTTTGTTTTGTTTTGTTTTTGTTTTTGGCATGTCTGACACCTATGGCTCCACTGGACCCCATGGCTCTACCTGGACCTGCCAAACGTGCCCCTATGGCCCTATCCAGAAATGATTTAGCTCACAGGAGGATGGCTTTGACTCCCTAAAATTTCATCACTGCCCCAACCAATCAGCAGCAAGCCTAGACACTGCCACTTCTTCCCTTAAAATGCGTTTGAAAAACTCCTAACCTATAAGCATTGGATAGATTGATTTGAGTACTAACTCCATCTCCCTCATGGTGTTTCTGGACTTTTGTCTATTAAATGCCTCCTTTACTGCAATACCATGGTCTGTCTTTGAGCAGCAGGCAAGAACCCCTCAGGCAGTTACAATAAAGTTACATGCATTTGAGATAGCTATATTCATTTCATGAAAAGCCCAGAGATATTTCTCTGCAAGTCAGTAGGTGCATTTCACATATGACAGGCAAATAGAACAAATACATGCGTCTTAAAGATATAAATCCTGTGAGCTACTCTCCCACCTGTGTATCTGAGTTATGAGTCTGGGTGACCTTAAGGAAGGAACCTTTATTAGTCTCTGTTGGGAATGGAATACATTTCAGAAGATAATACGGTGGCTTAATTGCTCTAAGGCAGCTGTTTTGACAGGGCTGTTTGGAAGCCATTCTGACCTGGCAGCCCTGATACTGTTGGGACATCCTAATGCAGCTTAAAAAAAAACACCAAATTTTGCTAGTTTCTTCTTTAATTATCAAGCAATAGAGAAACAACAACACTCACTCCATCCCTGATTTGCATTGCAGGCTCCCACTTCCGAGGATTCAAGAATGGATGCAGCAAGGCTTAGAGATGGGGGCAAAATATCACATGTGTAAGGCATATTTATTTTTTACATTACTTAAATTAAGAAAAACACACAAGATTTTTGCTTTATGACAAGGCTTTGTAAAAATGGCCTCTGCACCAAACCAACTATGTTTTTTGCACTATCATAAAATCTCCATCTTCAAGTAAATATATAGTTCTCTGCAAGAAAGGAAGAGCTCTCTACTTTTTCTGGCCATGTACAAGACAAATAGATTTTAGAGGGTCCTAACAGTTACTTGTGAGTTTTCACTTCCTCTTGTGGAATGTTCCTTTTGAAACAAAGAATTGGGTTGTAGCTATAGATTGAAGGGTTGTAATCTGAGTAAGTAGATAGTAAAGATTGCCATGAGAGAGGCATAAAGAATTGTGGGGAAATATTCTTTTTTTTAAAATTGTGCAATATATTGCATCCCTGGATTACTGAGAAAACTGAGCAGCCTGTCTCCACAGAAATAAAAGCTTTTCTTCCAGTTATAACCTTTCAAATCTCAATTTTCTATAAGAAATATTATTAAAGTCAGAGATTAATACAAATACACTTCAGTACCAATTCAAAGAGATAATGCAAGCATTTATCATACTGATATTGAGGATTAATAAAAAGAACAAATATTTAGGTTCATATGTATCTCATACTATATAGCATTTTTTTTTTCCATTTTGGTCCTGCCAGTTATATTTTGGGAATGTTGCATCACAAAGTTAGTAATAAAAATGAGTGTACAATTATGTCAAAATTTCACTTGAAAGTTAAATTATAATTAGTACATAAAAATCTTATCTCTAATATGATTTAAAGTCTTTCATTTTTACCCATGTGTTTGGAAACAGGTACCTGCTGGACTTCAAGTGTTAGGATTTCAGTTGATAGACACTAGAGAATATGGCCAGCAACTTTCTGTCCTACAGGTCATGTGTGTTTCTTTTGAATACAGATTCTACACCCTCCTCCTTCCTCTCTGCCTCTTAAACTTTCATTGTCTCTTACGGGACCATTTCTAGGTCATGCTATGGTCACTCTGATCCCAGTCACTCCCTATGCTGGTCTATCCAAATACAGAGCCATGATCAAGGCCCTTCTACAACACGGATCTGATTACTTAACTCTCTTTTGTGGGGTAAATACAAGCCAAGAGCCAAGCAGGTGTACTGTGGAAGAGGGGAGAATGCAAGAAGAAAAGAGAAAGCCTAGGAGACGTGTACAAACTGGTAGGCATTTGAGAAATTATATTCATTTGATTAAAATCAGATAGACACAACTCAGAAAATGTAAAATACAAATGAAAAAATGAAAGCAACCATCTTCCTAAGCTTACACAGATCTTAAACTTATTTCCCTGGCTTTAAAAGAAGAGCATCCATCTGGAGAAACTAATGGAATGGCATATCTGAGTTCTTATTGAGAAAACTCTTAATTGCCTACATGTTTAAGACCAAGCAGGGCATATAAGTCACTTCATGGTTCGGCCCCTTTCTCTTCTCTGTTGCCTAACAATTTTAACTTCACCAATATTAAACTAATTGCAGTTTTCCAAACCTATCCTACCATTTTACCCATTGATGATTTTCTACCTGCCTTTTTCTTTGTTTAGGATTTCCTTACTTTCTATCTTTGCCTGACAAACTGATTGATTCTCCAAAATGCAGCTCAAGTATTACCTCATTTCTGAGGATCATTCCTTCATCCCTTCAAATTTCTCCCTCTGTGTCATCATTAACATTCTATGAGTGGTTTTAATGTACTTCAAGTAATGTCTTATCCTTATTTTCTCATGGCTATTGTTCCCTTCCAGACTCGATAAGTTCTCAAGGAGAGAATCTATGCCTTTTTAAGGAAATCTTGATATTTCTTTACAGAGTTCCTGGCACAAAATTGATACCCAATATATGCACAACTGAATAGAAATTTATGAGGGAAAGATTATTATCCATGTCTTCCTTTCATCTATGGGTGTCCCATGACAAAAGTTTTTTTGGATGATGATCATTTGTCTTGTCATTTTTGAGTTCAACAGTGAGTGCCAGGGGAAGATCAAGGAAAAATGATCTGCATCTTGACTCCAGATTTTAAAAGCCCTGTAATGCTCGCTCCAAGGGTTGTGCTTGCAGACGAGAAAACATTACCACTGGGACTAAAAAACAAAATCCTTTCACAAATGTAACTGAGTTTGTTTGCATGCTCTGGAATATAAATGTTTGAAATTTTGCAATGGCAATGAAATAAGTATCAAATTCTACAGGCAAAAAGCCATAGAACCAATATTCCAAAAATGGCTCATTAATTTCTTTTTTTACCCACCAACTGCACAGCTTGAGAATATATTTTAAAAATTTGATCTTGTTTTAAACTATTAAAATATTTTCCAGTGTCTAAATAGCAGCCAGTTCTTGTATTATTCATGATTGCAGTCTGTCATTGTGACCAGTTTTTTCCACTACTTAATTGAGTGTAGTATCATTTCCATTTTGCTACTGCCTGATAGTACTGAAAAATGTAAGCTATAAAACTGCACTTATTAAGAAATATTAATGGAGGGGAATCTCCATATCCTTTTACAATGCATAAAAACTTAAGCTGTAATAATAAAAAGTTGGCATTTATTTCCTGAAAAAATCAGAAGAAGAACTTGAAGGAAATGAAAAGAAAATCCAATAGGATTACAAAATTAGGACAGAGTTAAGGAAAAATATTTTGAGTACCAGAAGAAATCTAAAATAAATAAAAAATAATAATACGTTTGTGATACTGCTATGTGACCCAGACAATTGGTACTAAGTTATGTAATTAGAGACTCCTTAAAGAATCTAACAATGCACTCATTGGAGGAAGGCAAGAAAAATGTCTTTCACTTGATACCTATCTGGATTTAACCAGCTAGATAAAGGGAAAAATGAACTGGCGGTTTAGAGAGAAAGCACTAGGACAAAACCTTGTTGGCTGTCAGAATGGTGAGACTAAGGAAATGGAGGAACTAAATTCTTGACATGGCTGGTCTATGCTTAAAAAGGTAGGGGACAGTATCTTACTTTATTATTGATAACCAGAGGAAATGGTGAAGCTGTTTGGTTCAAGTTGATTAGTAACATCTTCATACCTAAAAGTGTCATAAGTCTCATTTAAAGCCATAGAGAGTTACCACACATGTTTAAGAATTTTAGGATTGAAAAGAGTTAAGGCAAAATCTCTGTCTTGGTATGTGGCCAAGAATTTCCAGGGGAGGTGTTACAAAACTCAGTGAGGCTGGTATATTAGCCTGTTCTTGCATTGCTATAAAGAAATACTTGAGACTGAGTAATTCATAAAGAAAAGAGATTTAATTGGTTCACTGTTCTACAGGCTTAATAGGAAGCATGGTGCTGATATCTGCTTGGCTTTTGGGGAGGCTTCAAGAGACTTAAAATCATGATAAAAGCTGAAAGGGGGAGCAGGCAGATCACATGGCAAAAGCAGGGGAAACATGGAGGTAGTGCTATACACCTTAAAACAATCAGATCTTCAAAGAATTCACTTGCTATTGTGAGGCTAGTAACAAGAGGATGGTTCTAGACCATTCATGAGAAATCAACCCTTGTGATTCAGTCACCCCCCACCAGACACCACCTCCAACACTGGAGGTTACAGTTCAACATGAGATTTGGGTGTACCATGCAAACCATATCATTTTGTCCCTGGACCCCCAAATCTCATGTACTTCTCACATTGCAAAATACAATTGTGCCTTCCCAATAGTCCCTCAAAGTTTTAACTCATTCTAGCATTAACTCAAAAGTTCAAAGTCCAAAGTTTCATCTGAGACAATGTAAGCCTCTGCCACCTATAAGCCTGTACAATTAAAGGCAAGTTATGTACTTCTAAGATATAATGGGGTTATAGGCATTGAGTATTCATTCTCGTTACAAAAGGGAGATATCAGCCAAAAGAAAGGGGAGTACAGGCCCCATGCAAGTCCGAAACCCAGCAGGGCAATCATTAACTCTTGAGGCTCAAAAATAATCTCTTTCGACTTCATGTCTTACATCCAGGACACAATGGTACAAGGGGTGGGTTCCCAATGCCTTGGGCAGTTCTGCCCCTATGACTTTGCAAAGTTCAGCCCCAGAGCCTACTGTCACAGGTTGCTGAGTGCCGGTGGCTTCTCCATGCTGAGTATGCATGCTGTCGGCAGATCTACTATTATGGGGTCTGCAGGACAGTGGCCCTCTTCCCACTGCTCCATTAGGTAGTGCCCCAGTGGGGACTCTAAGTGGGGTCTCCAGCCCATTTTCCCTCTGCACTGCCCTAGTAGAGGTTCTCTGTGCAATCACTTTTGCACCAACATAATACAGCCTCTGAAATCTAGGCCAAGAAGGCCAAGCCTCATTCACCCTTGCATTCTGTGCAGCCACAGACTTAAAGCCACATGGCAGCCACCAAGGCTTACAGTAGCTTATGCCCACTGGAACTATGGCCCAAGCTGTACCTAGGCCCCTTGGAGCTGAGGCTGGAGCCCGAGCAGCTGGGATGTGGGAGCTGCATCCTGAGGCTACACATAGAGTAGCCCAGGAAACCATTCTGCCTTCTAGGCTTCTAGGTCTGCGATGGGAGACCTGCAGTGCAGGTCTATGATATGCCTTTGAAGCCTTTTTCTTATTGTTGTGGCTACTGGCACTTGACTTCTTAGTTATACAAATATCTATAATAAGTGGTTGCTCCACAGCCTGCTTGACTTCCTTTCCCATAAAAGCTTTTTCTGTCTCTGCCTAGATGTGACTAGGCTAAAAAATTTTCAAACTTTTATACTCTGCTTCCCTTTTAAACATAAAAGTTCCAATTTATTTCTTTGCTCCTGTATCTGATCATAGGCTGTTAGAAGTAGTCATGTTACTTCTTAAACACTTACTTTTTTGCTTAGAAATTTCTTTAGGTCATCAATCTCAAGTTCAAACTTCCACATATCCCTAGGGCATGGACATAATCCAGCCAAGCTCTTTTGCTAAGGTATAACATACTTGACCTATGCTTCAGTTCCCAATAAGATCCTGATTTCCATCTAATACCTCATCACCCTGGCATTCACTCTCCATATCACCATAGCATTTTGGTCACAACAATCTAACCAGTCTCTACAAAGTTCCAAACTTACCCTCATCATCAAACTTACCCTGTCTTCTTCTGAGTTCTCCAAACTCTTCCAACGTCTGCCCATTACCCAGTTCTAAAGCTGCTTCTACATATTAGGTATTCTTATAGCAGTGCCCCACTTCTCAGGACCAATTTTCTGTATTAGTTTGTTCTTGTGTTACTATAAAGAAATACCTGAGACTGGGTAATTTATAAAGAAAAGAAGTTGGCCAGGCGCAGTGGCTCATACCTGTAATCCCAGCACTTTGGGAGGCCGAGGTGGGCGGATCACGAGGTCAAGAGATCGAGACCATGGTGAAACCCCGTCTCTACTAAAAAGTACAAAAATTAGCTGGGTGTGGTGGCGTG
>NW_016107428.1:841048-844222 GCF_001604975.1 Cebus imitator
AAAAAAAAAAAAAAAACAAAGAAAAAAGAAAAGAAAAGAAGTTAAATTGGCTCATGGTTCTGCATGCTGTATAGGAAGCATGGTACTGACATCTGCTCAACTTCTGGAAAGGCTTCAGGAACTTACAATTGTGATGGAAGGAGAAGGGTGAGCAGGCAGGTCACGTGAGGAAAGCAGGAGCAAGAGAGAGGGGGAGAGTGCTATGCACTTTCAAATGACCAGATCTCGCAAGATCTGTTTTTCAGTTTACCTTGGATTCACATAGTTTCATGTAATAAACCTTCAAAGTAATCAGAGAATGAATTGTAAACACCTCTAACTCCTTACCAGTTCCTCTGCTTGAGTTCTATTACTGTGTATCTCCTAAAATTTATATTTAAAAATATTTCCACCAACGTATTTATTTTGTCTCTTTGCTCAGCAATAAAGTCCTCTTTATCCACTGAATTCATCCTTTGCAGTTTTTCTGAACATTGTTCTGTTCATGGATCCCCTTGAAACCTACATAAATTCTTCGTAGACAAATGTGGTTTTGTGTGCACATGTGTGTACATGCACACACACAAACAAATTCTCCCACACTCACATGCATATTCAGTGCTGTGCATACCATTCATGGGTACATTGAACCCGTCATTCCATCTATGAATACCAGGCTAGGAATTCTTGCTTTGTTGATTTGTATTGTTCTGTCCTTAGACACAATTGTTTTAAATGGCCAGTCTGTCTTTAGTTCATCCTGCTTCTTTGTAGTGAGCACTTATGGAGGAGTGTCTGTGGTGTGCTGTGCCAGGTTTTGCTTTAGATGACAAATATACAAGTATGCTGGCCTTATTTTCTTCCTTTCTCTATAGAATGTCTAGAATTACTCTATACTCTTTTTCATCTCTACCCAAATGATCTTTGTTGGTAAAACTTTAAACACATCACATAATTTACAATACTACTTTAATCAAAGCACAAAAGTTTGAATTTTCTGTGAGCAAATTTCTTAATATAAAATCCTTTACTGTAAGGGTTTAAAAAGACATTGAAGACCTTGGCAAGGTTACCTGGCAAAAACAATTCTCTTTGGAGCTGTGCTCTGGCCTGCTTGGAAAAGCATCTTTTCTTCAGCCAATCAGCCTGGAATTCACTGTAATGCTCATCGGGCCATGTGATGTACACCTTATAACACAGAAAGCAAATTTCACCTATATTAATTTTATTTCAGTTCTCTACTATTGTTCTGTTTCTGAATGCCCTTCAATATAATCAGGGCATCCAATTATTCTTCCCTTAATTTTTAAGACAGAGATTAAGCTTAAGCTTTTGGAAAAGAAGGAAGCCAAAGTAATACATCTGAGGACTGAAACCCTTAAATAACACTCAAAAAATAGAATATGAATAGATCTACAGTTCTTGACCTACGTCCTCTAAACCTGGGATCCCCGAACTTTCTGTGATAACTGAAGCTAGTTATCAATTAAGATTCCTACTGGACACGCCTGTAATCCCAGCACTTTGGGAGGCTGAGGTGTGCAGATAACGAGGTCAAGAGACTGAGAGCATCCTGGCCAACATGACAAAACCATCCTCTCTACTAAAAATACAAAAACTAGCTGGATGTGGTGGTGGGCACCTGTAGTCCCAGCTACTCAGGAGGCTGAGGCAAGAGAATGGTTGAACCTGGGAGGCAGAGGTTGCAGTGAGCCAAGGTCGCACCATACCACTGCATTCCATCCTGGGCGACAGAGCAAGATTCCATCTCAGAAAGAAAAAAAGAATGAGAGAGAGAGAGAAAGAGAGAGAGAGAGAAGAAGGAGTAATGATAAGGAGGACAACAATAAGAAAAATAATACCATTTTGAGTGTTTATAACCAATACTATGGACATAACACATGTAATCTTTATAACTCTAAGGGGAAGGTACTACTATTATTTCATTTTCTTTTAGGTGAGAAATGTAAGAGTAAACAAGATTTCTAAGGTTATCTAGCTACCAAACAGTGAAATCTGAGAGTAAAGTCCTCAAGTTGGGATGTGGACAAGAGAGTAATAAGAATCCTAGTAAATTTGGAAGAGAGAAGCATGGAATGGTGGCTGCTTCTGGTTTGTAGTTTTGAGAGCTGTGCTTTTGGGAATACCAGAACAAGCCTAGTATCTCTACATACTAATCTGACTAAAAGACGTTAGCCAATGCCATATTTTTTTAGTGCTCACTGTATGCCAGGCACTGTTAAACATTTTAACCCATATTATCCCAGTAAAGCTTCACATTTCTATGAGCAAGTTCTTTTTGTATTTCTATTTTACAGATGAATAAACTGACACTCAGAAGCATTGCTTTTATTGTAGACATAGTTTGGGTTTTTAAGGCTGCCACTCATTGAAAGAGTGACAAGTAACACTACAAATTTTATTAAAACTAGTGGTAGTAATAATAATATCTGAAGCTTCCATTTGCTGAAGCTTCCATTTATTGCATATACTTAATTTGCACTAAGTACTATATAAACATGGGTCCATAAATGGTTATGTATGTTTGATCAAATAAAAAAGACTTATCTAAATGATTGTAGACTACCCCATTATTTAACTTGAGAAAGCAGGGAGCCATCATTTAGAGATAATTACCTTTTTTCTGTCAAATGTCAAGCCTTTAATTCCAATGTTCACATCAAGAGCTTCGGCGAGAAGTTTCCGTGCTTTTGCAGAATCCAGGTAGCAATCGGAGCACGGGCAGTTGTCCCGCAGCCATACAGCTGGGTAGAGAGACTCTGCCTCATCATGCCAGAGGATCTGCATCAAACGAGCCCCGTCTAGCGCTTCTGCCTTTTGGATGGTACAATCCATGTTTCTGGTCTTCAGGAGTAAATTCTGTCAGCTCCCTTCTGTGATAAATCAGTGTTAACAGGAATCTCAGGCAGATAGGATCTAAACTGGACCTCTAAGAGTATGAACACTTCAAGTGAACTTTGGCCTCTGCTATTCACTCAGCTGTCAGAGTCTGCAGTTTGACTTACTAACGCTGGGACCTTTGTTCTAGTGAGAGTATTTCACATACCGTAAACAGAAATGCAGTGACTAAAAACTAAATGAGATATAAGTGCTGAGTCAGGATCCAAATGAAAAGAATTCCTTGTTTTTCTCACAGAAAATTTAGATAACAAGTTCAGAACCAATGGCATATGC
>NW_016107428.1:845368-878711 GCF_001604975.1 Cebus imitator
CACCCCTTATAAAATCCTTTCCAGGCACTGCAATAGGCATTGGGAGATTTAGTGACAAGTAAGATAAAATTGTTCCCTTTCTTTCTTGAGCTTACAAGAAGACTTTATGCAACATTAAGATAACCTAAAAGATACTTTACACAACATTAAAGTAACATACTTCTAGGTGGTTTCACATATGTTTCCTCAAATCATTGGCTAGGATAATTTAGTCAAGTTATTGACTAGAGTCAAGACAAAAAAGATTGCTTTCTCTCTTTAGCCTCAAATATAGAGTAATCCATTGATTGCATGGAAGAAATACAATTAATTGGCTCTCATGCTTATTTCTGCTTCTGTGCTATCATCTTTTTTTTTCTTAAAAATCTGTATAGTGATAGGAGAACATTATTACTTAAAAATCATCAAAAATTACAATGTACTTTCAAACCTGGAAGTTTAGCTCATATGTCTGAGTGAGGAGCTTTATGGAAGTCCTAATAACAGATTCTCTGTGGAATGGGTAAGACATTTGAATTTCCTGACAAGAGAAAGGGTTAGCTGGCAAGTTTTCTCACATACCTTGTTTCAAAAGACAAAGATGTTTCCAGTAACTCTGGAACAATACAACTAGATCCTTAAATAACACTAAAAAAAGAAATGTAGTACATTTTAATCTATGTCAGGGGATGGCAAATATGTTCTGTAAAATGCCAGATCACACATCTTTTAGGCTTTGCAGTTTATGTACAGTCCCTGCTGTATATAAATGTACATAAAAATGCTGTACATAAAACAATAAAATGTTTTATTATTTTCTTTGCTATTGTATGAAATATCATTTTATGAGAGACAATGACTTTGTCATCAAACTGATACCAGGGGAAAACCTGAAAAACTCCTGTGAATTTTCAGTTTTCACAAATATGTAAAAATTAAATAACATACTCCTGAACAAGAAAAAAATCAAAAGAGAAATTAAAAATATCTTGAGACAAAAATAGCACATAATAAATGTATGAGACGTAGTAAACGTAGTTCAAAGAGGAAAGTTTATTATGATAAATGTCTACATAAGAAATAAAAAATGATCTTAAATAAACAACGTAACTTTATACTTCAAGGAACTAGAAAAAAGGAATATACTAAACCCTAAGTTAGCAGAAGGAAGGAAATAATAAAGATCAGAGCAGAAGTAAATGAAATTGAGACAAGAAAAGATGAAACTACAACTGTTTTTGAAAGGTAGAATTGACAAACCATTAGCTAACTTAAGAAAAAAAGAGAGAAGACCCAAAATCAGAAATGAAAAAGGAAACATTACAGCTGATACCACAGAAATATAAAAGCGTATGAACAGTTATATGTCAATAATTGAATAATCTAGAAGAAACGAATTCATTCCTAGAAATGTACAACGTACCAGGACTAAATAATTAATAGAAAATCTGAACAGGACAATTAAGTGTGAAGATTAAGTCATTAATCAAAATCCTTCCATCCATGGAAACTCCAGGACCTGATGGCTTCACTGGTGAATTCTACCAAACATTAAAGAAGAATTAACACAAATTCTTCTCAAACTTTCCCCAAAAATTGAAGGAGAGGGTTAATACTTCCAAACTCATTTTATGAGGCCAGCACTACTCTCAAACCAAAGCCAGATTAGAACACTGAAAGAATAGGATAGTATAGACCAATATTCCTGGTGAACAGATGCAAAATCTTTAATAAAATACTAGCAAAATGAATTTAACAGCACATTAAAAGGATCATACAGTATGATCAAGTGGGATTTATCTCTGGATGCAAAGATAGTTTGACACACACAAATCGGTAAATATGACAACACATTAGCAGGATGCAGGATAAAAATTAGGTGATCATTTCAACAGATGCAGAAGCAGCATTTGATAAAATTCAACATCCTTTTATGGTAATAATTATCAACAAAGATGGATAGAAAGAATGTACCTCAACATAATAAATGCCATATATGTCAAGCCCACAGCTAATATCATATTCAATAATGAAAAGTTGAAAGCTTTTCCTCTAAGATTGGGAACAAGACAAGGATATTCAGTCTTACCACTTCTAATAACATAGTACTGGGAATCCTAGCCAGAGCAATTAGTCAAGAAGAAATAAAAAGCTTCCAAATCTTAAAGGAAGAAGTAAAATTGTCCTAGTTTTCTGATGACATGATCTTATACACAGAAAAACCTAAAGACTGCAGAAAAAACTTTTAGAACTAATAAATGTAGTAAAGTTACAGAATACAAAATCAACATACGAATATCCATAGCATTTCTAGGTAATAACAACTAACATTCTGAAAAAGGTATCAATAAAACAATTCCATTTCAAGGATCATTAAAAATACTTAGGATTACATTTAACCAAGGAAGCAAAATATCTATACACTGAAAACTGTAAGATGATGACAAAAAAATTGAACAAAAACAAATAAATGGAACAATACTCTGTGTTCTTGGATTCGAATAATTATTATTGGTTAAAATTTCCATGCTACCAAAGTCATCTACAGATTCGGTACAATTACTGTCAAAACTCCAATGACACTTATCAAATAAATAAAAACACAAACTGTAAAATATGTATAGAACCACAAAAACTCTGAGTGACAAAAGCAGTTTTGAGAAAGAAAAACAAAGTTGGAAGGATCACATTATCTGATCCCAAAATATCCTACAAGACTATAGTAATCAAAACAGCATGGTGTTGGAATAAAAACATACCTATAAATCAATGGAAAAGAATAGTCAGCCTATAAATAAATTCGTGGGTTTAAGGTCAATTAATCTTTGACAAAGTTCCCAAGAACACTCAGTGGGGAAAAAGCAGTCTCTTCAACAAATGGTGGTGTGTTACTAAATATCCAGATGAAGAAGTATAAAATTGGACCCTCATCTCACATTGTACATAAAAATCAACTCAAAATGGATTACAGACTTAAATATGAAATCTGAGACTTTAAAATTACTAGAAGAAAACATATGGGAAAACTGATTAGGCACAGATTTTTTTTGGATGTGAATCCAAAAGAACAAGCAACAAAAGCAAAAATAAACAAATGAGATGGCATCAGAGTCAATCCCTGCACAGCAAAGGAAATAATAAAGAGAGTGAGGAAATGGCCTAAAAAATGAGAGAAAATATTTGTAAACTGTACCTTTGAGAGCCATCTATGTTTTTACTTATTTTAATCAAGTAAGTGAAGCAATTATCCTATATCATTCTATATGCCAAAGTCACTTTCAAATGGAGCTATGTTGACTCTTCTGTAAGCCACAGCAGGGCCAATACATCTGATAAGCAGTTAATCTCCAAAATATATAAGAAATTCAAACAACTCAAGAAAACAAACTACCCAATTTAAAATGTGCAGCTGGATATAGTGGTGCACGCCTGTAATCCCAGCTATTCGAGAGGCTGAGGTAGGAGGATTGCTTGAACTCAGGAGTTTGAGGCCAACCTGGGCCACATAGACTTTACCCCTAAAACAATAAAAAATTAAGAAATTTAAAAAATGGGCAAAGAAATGGAATAGACATTTCTCTAAAGAAGACATATAAATGGCCAGTAGGGATATAAAAATTCTATCAATCATCATCAGGTAAATGCAAACCAAAACCACCCCATGAGATATCATCTCACACCTGTAAGGATGACTGTTGTCAAAAAGATAAAAGTATTGGTGAGGATATGGAGAAAAGAAAAGAAAACCCTTGTACACTGTTAGTGGGAATGTAAATTATTTCAGCCATTATAGAAAACATTATAGAGATTCTCCCCGAAATAATACGTGGAACTATCATTCCAGCAGTATAATTACTGGCCATATAGGCAAAGGAAGTGAAATCAGTATGTCAGTGAGGTATTTGTATTTCCATGTTCATTACAGCATTATTCAGAATAACCAAAACGTGGAATTAACTTGTGTCCATTGATAGATGAGTGATTAAAAAATGTAATATATATCTAAACCCATATCTATCTATCATCTGTCTACACACACACACACACACACACACACACACACACACACACTCACACACCCTCACATGCACCAGAATATTATCCAGCCTCAAAAAAAGAAGAAACATTCTGTCATTTGTGATAACAGAGATGAACCTGAAAGGCATTATGCTAAGTGAAATAAGTCAGGCACAGAAAGACAAGTGCAATATGATCTCACTTATACATGGAATCTAAAAATGCTGAACTGATGAGTAGAAAAGTGGGTGCCAGGGCCTGGGAGGTGGGAGAAATGGGGATATGTTGGTCAAAGGATAGTACTTCTTCGGGATAAATAGGTTCTGGAGATCCAGTGTACAACATACTGACTGTAGTTAGTAATACTGTCTTGTTTATTCAAAATTTGCTCAAAGAGTAGATTTCAAGTGTTCTCACCCTTCCAACACACAATGATAACTATGTAAAGTTATGAATATATTAATTAGTTTGATTGTGGTAATTATTGCACAATGTATACATAAATGTTAATAATTATGCTTACAATGTTTATTTGCCAATTTACCTCAATAAAACAGGAATAATAATAAAGATTAATAGCTTTAATTGTATGTACAATAAGATTACAATAGTAGTAATAGTAGTAGAAGTAGCAGTAGTGGTAAAAGTAGTAATAGTTTACATTTATTGAATGCTTTCTTTATGCCATTCACTAAGTTCTTTATATGTAATAACTCATTGAATCCTCATTTCAAGCCAAAGAAAAAAATCTACTGTAATTACCCAAATAAACAAAAGTAGAAAGAGGTTGGGAAATACCAGCATACAGATGATTTATCTTAAGTTATTGTAGGAATAAGAGCATTTAAAAATTATTCCTATTTATTTTTATGAAGCTCTTTGTGGGCTGATTTTATATATATATATATATATATATATATATATATATTTAAACTCAATACATTAAAAATATATTCGTTAATGTGTTTGAACATTTTTTGGCTGAAAAATTTTTATACAACTTGAAATTTGAAACACTACTACTTAATGAATACTCAGTCCTGAGGTGCATTTTCTATTATGAGGAACATGGTTTCTCTGCTTAAAGATAGTGTTGTACCCATGTCACACCAACTATTGAAGTGATCATTCCTATAGACATCTGTACCAACAAACACTGAGTGTATTTCAGACTGCTGTTTTGAGCTTTCCATCTTTTTTTTTCTTTTTCTTCTTTTACCTAGGTTTGAACGAGAGAGGAAGAAGCACATTTCCAATCATTGGGGGAACGTGAGGCCATTCTCTCCAACCCATTTTGCCAAATGGATATCCTGAGGGAGGTGTTCCAAGAGAGGTAATGTCAGGATAGTGTGTGTCTGGAGGCTGCCCAAGGCACATGGGAGAGTGCAGAAGAACTGGAAAGACTTGGGTGTTGCTGATGTTAAATTACTTAGGTATCTCTGTAGAAACTTGGTGGGTCATTCCTTCTCTTCACAATTCTTTTCTTAGATTTATGATAAATGTGAAAGTTAATCCAAACAAAAGTGGGGCAAAATGGGAAAATAAGCTCCCATTTTAACTTTTTCTGGATTATTTAAAGCTCTACTGGGGCAAATGTGATGAAAATTTTAAAAAATATATAAAACATTGCAGATCATCAGTATTTAAAAGCAAATGCTTTCTGTAAATTATAGTTTGTATGATAATATGATTTGTTGAAATCTGTTTTTTTAATTTAAGTAACTTGGCTTGTTAGAATTGAGCTCAGCTAAGTACTATGGCAATTTACTTAGATGATAAGCTACTGTTTTCTCTGAAGAAAAGAAAAATGTAGATACTCCTAGCTATATAAGATAAATTTTTGTCAGTGGGATTTCTTTGACAAATTAAAGAACACCTATAAGATAATTTTTTTATTTTACACTTAATGATAATTTTTATTCATATAATTTAGTTTATGAAATATCAGATTGATTTGGTAGGAAGGAGTGGTTTTGCCTGTTCTGAGAAACAGCCCTTGGATTTTTGGCATATTCTTATCTGATGGGATAGGTTTCTTTTATTTCATATCAATACATGTGTGTAATGTGTGTGTGTGTCTGTGTGTGTGTATGTGTGTGGTGTCTTTCCCTTCTAATTCATTCACCTACCATATTTTTTCTCTTCAGAGTAAAAGAAGTTTGTCTGGGACTTTTGTTGGGTACAACTAGATTGCTTGTTTTTGAAATTATTCTACTTTAGTGATGGGTGTGGGTTTTCTCCTTTGTTTTCTTTTTCTTAATATTACAAATTCACATTTGTCTTCTGATTCTTCAGCACTGTTTGGAAAATCAAGAAAGTAGCTCTGGAATTTATTTTATTCATTGATCTTGGAAATTAAAGTAACTTAGAACTAGGGCTTTTAGAAACAGAATGAAACAGCCTATGCTATTATTGGGTCACAGGGCCCTCAGGAGACATGCAGGGAAAATGGAAGCTCAGAGATGCTGGGTGTGATTTTTCTGAGCTCACACTGCTGTTTAGTGAGAGATATTGCCCGAAAGCTGCGTTTGCCAGCCAAGTATATATGTATTAGGTTACACTTTTCAAGTTTTCATTAAAAAGAGTACAAAAATTCTTCAAACATTAATTACTAGTAATTTCAATCATAGGTTTTGGAGGGAATTCACAGAAAATGGATGCAGAAACTTTAGTTACTATACATAAAACTAAAATTGTAGTAGATTAATGTCTAACTGAGAAGGCTGATTCATCTACTAAATTACTTATCCCTCAGAATAAAAGCCTGTTATTTCTTGAGTGTTTTCAGTAAATGGAAAACTAGACCAGCATAGACCCATGTTAGCAAATGTCTGTATCTTAATTTTTATCTTCTCTTCCTCAGGGTAAGCCATCAAACCTGCTGTTATATAGCAGGATGCACTAATATGTTTGACTTCCTGCCTCTATGTGGTAGGATAAAAAAAAAGATCAAAATAAAAGAAACGTGCAAATTGTATGGATGTCTATGTGCAAAGTGTATGTCAAACCATTTATACGGCGATTACGTTCTAGTCACTCAGCTGATATTTTCTAACATTATCTTAGTCCTCTAGAAAACCCTCTAAGACCAGTGCTATCACTTCCATTATACAGATGACCTTGAGCCTGGAGAGGGGAAGTAACAGCTGTGAACGCAAAGGAAATAGGAATTTTGACATACCACCCCATCATGGAAAATTTATGGATGAATAATTTTCTAAGTAATGTTTTCAATGTACAAAAAAAAAAGTAGTATTAAAATTGGTAGCTAAATCTCAAGATTGTTGGGTGTTAGCTAACCTCACCATCTGACATTTCGGCTTTAGAGAGAGGACAAGAAGTTTTGTAGACATTACACCATGGAGGCTTAACTATATTGTTGTTATTTTATATTTCAACCTTTAAATAATAAAATCAATTAATTTTTACTTGGTAAGGTGGAGGTTGACTAGACAATATTTGTACTGCCTGCACTTTAACATCACTTAAATACATACATACTCTGCTCAAGATACCTGCTGTCCAAAGCCCTTCAACTTGAAGTCTTTTTAAAATTGTAAAATGGTTATTATTATTACTTTTAAACTTGGTTTAATAAGTGACTGAGATACTTAACAATTTGTGAATATATTCTCATGTGAATAATGAATTCTATGAAGCAATTAGAGGCCAGGTGCAGTGGCCTGTAATCCCAGAACTTTGGGAGGCCAGAGCAGGAGGATTGTTTGAGGCCAGGAGTTTGAGACCGACAACATAGTGAGACCCCTATATCTACCAAAAAAAATTAGGCAGCCATGGTAGTGCATGCCTGTACTCTGAGTTACTTGGGAGGTTAACACAGGAGGATCATTTGAACCCAGGGGTTCGAGGTTACAGTGAGCTATGATTGCATCACTGCGTTCCAGCCTAGACGACAGAGCAACAATAACAACAAAATAACAACAAAACAACAACAATAACAACAAAAACAATGCCATTAGAAAAACCCGTCCATTCTCTAAAGTAGGTTTACAATTTTGCCTATCTTCCTTAAAGCATTAAATTTCGTGCAAACACTTCATTTGTAAATTATACAAAGGGAAACTTTAGATTCACTTCAGTGGAATCACCATGTTCCGATTGGAGCTCACATTATCAAGGCTTTGTTTTCTGATGTAATACAAAATACTGGGTTTAGATTTCAGGAAAATTTCTAAATTATTTCAACGAGAACATATGTTCATTATGTGAAACCTTACGTTTTTAATCAAATCCATACCTGTAATATACCTTCTTGAGCTTCACTAAGGGAACAAAACAATTGAAAATATGCACAATGGTTTTAATTGGTCTGTATTTTAAAGAGGCATGCTATAGTCAGTTTTTTGAGCTTAACAAAGGGCCAGGGTATCATATGCAGTTACCATTCTTGGGATGAGTTGTGGATTATTCAGGGAACATTTTGAAAATTCAACCAGAACCCTCTTCGCCCATCCCCAGTCTCTTTTTAGACAGTGTTCTCTGTGTCTCCTCTGTATACTTTCTGGATTAGTTTAGGGATCGTAAAGTAATTTGACTATCAGACTAAGCCAAACATAATTGGGAGAGAGAAGCTGCCAAGAAGCAATCAGATTCACTACATTCCAAAAGCAAGTCTATTCCAAATGCTTGATGGACCATCCCCAGCACAGTCCACATGGCTCTTAGCTACATGTGACTGGAGTTCTAATTGGATGCTCCCGACCGCCTCAGCACACAGACTTTAATTCACAAACTCTTCCAATAAGGAGAAAAGGAAGTTGAGCTCAATCATACCTGTTCTCAGATATGTTTCACACATCAAACCACACAAAACTCACCAAGTAAAGAAACTGTCAGCTTTGGTCCGTGGGTCCTTTGGAGAGAGAGCCTGTCACATCCCAGGATTGATCTGCCTCCAGTTTCCAGTCTGATGTGGTACTTTTCCTTGGAAGCCTTTTTGCTCCTGGCAGTTTCACTGTGGCCCTGCCCCCAGACACAGCTGAGGTTTGCAAATAAGGACGGATGTCTCAATCTGAAGGTGTAGCAACTACTGAAGGGAGCTTGGAGGGTTTTTTTCATTGTTTTTTGTGCTGTTTGTTGTTGTTGTTGCTGCTGCTGTTTTAAAGAAAAGAGCCTTTATGGCCTAGAGGGGAAGGAGTTACTGAGAGAAAATACTAAGACTACTGCTGGTTCCCAAAACCACAATACCCCAGGACTCAATGCAAAGCATTGCCTCAGTTTAGAATCTTTCTTGTTAGAAGGAAAAGCAGTTCTCACCTGTCTTATCTTCTATTTCTGGACCAGCAGTGGCAATAGTAGCAAGTGAACAAGCAGTTCACTTCTTTCCCACCTGTTCAGTATGACAGCTCATTTATTGCACAACTCACTTAGGGCAGAGGCATTGAGATGTGCATTTAACAGGGAGAAGCTACCAGCTCTCACCCCAGCAGAAGTGAAGTGGTATGTACTTGTCAACAGGGCATTCCAATGTGAGCCTCTTTAAAGGGAGTTTGAGTAGTTATAAGGAACTGGTAGAAAGACTGGGATTGGTTCCCTATGCCTGATGCCCTCCTTTCTGGGCAGTTTCAGCTGGAATAGACAGTAGTTTCCAGACAGCTTGGGGCTTTTTTGAAGGTACCTGGTTGCCCAGTGATTTGGCTTACAACACATAGCCCTTAGGGCAACAAAAGGGAAAGGCCAGAGTAGGCAGCATACCAGGATTCGCAGCCTGACTGCCAGGTATACGCTTGAAGAGAGCCCAGTTCAGAGGGAGGGCTTGTTGGACTGGTCTCAGGTCCTAGGTCTTAACAGTCTAGATTACAGTAAAAGAAAGTCTGCAGGTGGCAACTAAGGTCCAGGAGAGAGATGAATGAGTCCTCTGACCTCCTCCCACCTAACACCCCTTTCCTAGGAAGATGTAGAAGCAGCCTGCAACTTGTTGCTTCTTGCCCGAAGGGCTTACAGGGCTGTGAGTGAGACTCAGCCAAAAAAGAACAAGAGCTAACCACAGAGAGAGAAAATGCAGCCCAACTGTCTGGTGGACTCCTTTATGGGAAATCTCCCCTTCCAGAATGGCAGCACCCGCTCCCTAAATGATGCTCTGTCGGGTCCTTTAACAATAAAATTTAAACTGTGTCCCTGCATCTGAAAAGAGGAGCCTCTTTTCCACTTTCCTCCTTTCCTCCCCCAAGTCTCCAGGTCAAATTACTACACTCACTGTCCAGTGAAAACAACAGCAAGGTTTGTTTTCCATGTATGAGAGGAGGGTGTGTATATGTTGGGTGCCATTATATATGTGACCAGCATCTTAAACTTACAGTAACTGAAATTGTAGGTATGCCAGAAGAAATTATATAATTATATTTTAATAATTCATGACATCACAGAAATATACACAATTAATAGTTCCTTTACCCTTTGTATTTTGGTGACAATTACTGGAATAAATTAGGTAAATTCTGTATTAGCTTTAAGAAAGTTGCTGACAAGAATGTGCCACATAAACATAGTTTCTAATGGAATGATAAACAACAAATAAACCAAAAAATAAATATATTACTAAAGTTTAAAGACTTGCACATAAAGAATCAATTCTCACAAATAGACAAACAAAATTCTGCTCTCCAATATAAGAAACTTCTTAAATGAACATGGGAGTGCAAATATCTCTTGGACAGGATTATTTTACATCCTCTGGATATATATATCAAGAGGTAGGATTGCAGGATCATGTGGTAGTTCTATTTTTAATTTTCTGAGGAACAACCATACTGTTTTCCATAATGGTTGAATCAATTTACATTTCCAGCAACAGTGTATGTGTTAGTCCATTCTCACACTGCTATAAAGACATAACAGAGACTGGGTAATTTATCAGGGAAAGATATTTGCTGACTCATAGTTCTGCATGCCTGGGGTGGAGGGGCTCAGGAAACTTACACTCATGGCAGAAGGCAAGAGAGAAGCAAAGGCATGTCTTACATGGTGGCAGGCAAGAAAGAGCAAATGAGTGAAGGGAGAAAAGCCCCTTATAAAACCATCATATCTCGTGAGAACTCACTATCATGAGAACAGTATGGGGGAAACCACCCCCATCCCCATGGTCCAATCACCTCCCACCAGATTCTGCCCTTGACACATAGGGATTATGGGGAGGATTACAATTTGAGATGAGGTTTGGGTGGGGACACAGAGCCAAACCATATCAGTGTATAAGGGTTCCCTTTTCCCTACGTTCTCTGTAATATTCATCTTTGTCTTTCTGATGAAAGTCATTCTACAGTGCAGGGTGGCATCTCATTCTAGTTTGAGTTTTAATTTACATTTCCATGATGATTAGTGATTTGAGCATTTTTTTTTCATAGCGTTGCTGGACATTTGTATGTCTTATTTTGAGAAATGTCTATTCAGATTCTTTGTCTTTTTTAAAATAAGATTTCTTTTTTACATTGGGTTGTTTGCTGTCGAGTGTTTCTTATATACTTTGGATACTCCTTGTCATATGGATAGTTTACAAATATTTTTTTCCCATTCTATAGATTATCTTTTCACCCTGTTGACTGTTGCTTTGGCTGTGCAAAAGCTTTTTTGTTTCATGCCACCTCATTTATTTTTGCTTTTGTTGCCTCTGTTTGGTGTCATATACAAAAAGTCACTGCCTAGACCAATGTCATTACAGCATTGTTCACAGTAATCAATAAAGGGAATCAACCTGGGCTCATAAATAGATGAATGGATAAAGAAAATATGATATATGTGTGTGTGTGTGTGTGTGTAATGGAATTCTATTCAGCCCTGAAAAAGAAGGAAATCTTATAATTTGTGACAACGTGCATGAGCTTGCAGGACATATACTAAGTGAAATAAGCGAGGCACCAAAAGATGAGCACTACATGATTTCACTTATATGTGGCATCTAAAAATGTCAAACTCCAAGAAGCATAGAGTAGCATGGTGGCTGTCAGGGGGTGAGAGTTGAGGCAGGAGAGTGGGGAGATAATGGCCAAAGGGTACAAAAATTTAGTCAGACAGGATTAATAAGTTCAGGAGATCTACTGTACTACAGTTAATAGTAATACCTTATATACTTGAAAATGGCTAAGAGGCTAGATAGTAAATGTTCTCACAACACAGAATAAGTATATGATGTGATGAATATGTTAGCTTGATTTTGTGATTTCACAGCATATACATACATTTAAGCATTACATTATACACCATAAATGTATATAATTTTTATTTACCAACTATATCTTAATTAAAAAATTTTTAAACTTTAAGTTCAGGGGTATATGTGCACATTTGTTATATAGGTAAACTCATGTCATGGGGGCTTGTTGTACAGACTATTTTGTCACCCGGGTTATTTCATCACCAGGTCATTAGACCTAGTACTTATTAGTTATTTTTCCTTATCCTCTCTCTCCTCCCATTCTCTACCTTGCAGTAGGATGCAGTGCCTATTGTTCTCCTCTATGCCTCCATCTGTTTTCACCTTTTAGCCCCCACTTGTAAGTGAGAACATGCAGTATTTGGTTTTATCTTCCTATATTAGTTTGCTAATGATAATGGCCTCCAGCTCAATCTATGTCCATGCAAAGAATATGATCTCATTATTTTTTATGGCTACATAGTATTCCGTGGTGTATATGTATCACATTTTCTTTATCCAGTCTACCATTGATGGGCATTTCAGTTGATTCCATGTCTTTCCTATTGTAAATAGTGTTGCAATGAACATATGCTTGCATGTGTCTTTATGACAGAATTATTCCTTTGGGTATATACTCAGAAATGAGATTGCTGGGTTGGATAACAGTTCTGTATTTAGGTCTTTAAGGAATCACCAAACTGTTTTGCACTAATGTTGAACTAATTTACACTCTCACCAGTGGTGTATAAACATTTCTTTTTCTCCATAACCTCACCAGCATTTGTTATTTTTTTGACTTTTTAACAATAGCCATTCTGACTGGTATGAAATGGTATCTCATTGCAGTTTTGATTTGCATTTCTCTAATGATCAGTTATGTTGAGCTTTTCTTCATATGCTTGTTGGCTGCATGTGTCTTCTTATAAAAAATGTTCATGTTCTTTGCCTACTTTTTAATGTAGTTTGTTTTTTTTCTTATAAATTTGCTTAAGTTTTTATATGGAAGTTGGATATTAGACCTTTGTCAGATGCATAGTTTGCAAATACTTTCTCTCATTTCTATAGGTTGTCTGTTTGCTCTGTTAATAGTTTCTATTGCTGTCCAGGAGCTTTTTAGTTCAACTAGATCCCATTTGTAATTTTTGCTTTTGTTGTAATTGTTTTTGGCATCTTCTTCATGAAATGTTTGCCCATTTCTGTGCTCATAATGGTATGCCTAGGCTGTCTTCCATGGTTTTTATAGTCTTGAGTTTTACATTTTTATCTTTAATCCATCTTGAGTCAATTGTTTTTTTTTTTTTTTTTTTTTTTTTTTTGGTTTTTTTTTTTTTTTTTTTTTTTTTTTTTTTTTGAGACGGAGTTTCACTCATGTTACCCAGGCTGGAGTGCAATGGCGCGATCTCGGCTCACTGCAACCTCCGCCTCCTGGGTTCAGGCAATTCTCCTGCCTCAGCCTCCTGAGTAGCTGGGATTACAGGCACGCACCACCATGCCCAGCTAATTTTTTTGTATTTTTAGTAGAGACGGGGTTTCACCATGTTGACCAGGATGGTCTCGATCTCTTGACCTTGTGATCCACCCGCCTCCGCCTCCCAAAGTGCTGGGATTACAGGCTTGAGCCACCGCGCCCGGCGAGTCAATTCTTGTATATGGTGTACAGAAGGTGTCTGTTTTCAATCTTCTGCTCATGGCTAGCTAGTTATCCCAGCACCATTTATTGAATAGAGAGTCCTTTTCTCATTGCTTATTTTTGTCAGCTTTGTCAAAGATCCACTAGTTGTAGGTGTGACGCTTTATTTCTGGGCTCTCTATTCTGTTCCATTGGTCTATTTGTCTGTTTTTGTACCAGTACCACACTGTTTTAGTTACTGTAGCCCTTTAGTATAGTTTAAAGTTGGGTAGCATGATGCCTCCAGCTATGGAGAAGAAGTTCCTTCTCCTTAATTCTTCTTGCTTATGATATTTTTGGCTATCGGGGCTCTCTTTTGGTTCATATGAATTTTAGAAAGTATATTTTATAGTTTTGTGAAGATTGTCATTAATAGTTTGATAGACACAGCATTGAATCTGTAAATTTTTTGGACAGTATGGCCGTCTTAGTGACATTGTTCTTATTCATGAGCATGGAATCTTTTTTGATTTGTTTGTTTCATCTCTGATTTCTTTGAGCAGTGTTTTTGTAGTTCTCCTTGCAGATTTTTTTTTTAGCTGTATTCATAGATATTTTGTTCTTTTTGTGAATAGAATAGAGTTTCTAATTCAGCTCCCAGTTTGACTGTTGTTAGTTTATAGGAGTGTTAGTGATTTTTGTACATTGATTATTTTTATCCTGAGATTTTGCTGAAGTTGTTTATCAGCTTAAGGAGCTTTTGGGCTGAGACTATGAAGTTTTCTAGATATAGGGTTATTTTGTCTGCAAAAAGGGCATTTTGACTTCTTCTCTTCCCATATAAACGCTTATTTCTTTCTCTTGCCTGATTGCCCTGGCCAGGACTTCCAGTACTATAAATAGGAGTGGTGAGAGAGGGCATCTTTGTCTTATGCCAGGTTTCAAGGGGAATGTTTCCAGCTTTTTACCTATTCAATATAATGTTGGCTGTGGTTGTCATAGATGGCTCTTATTATTTTTCAATGTGTTCCTTTGATACTTAGATTATTGAGAGGTTTTAAACATGATGGTGTGTTGAATTTTATCAAACGTCTTTTCTGCATCTATTGAGATAATCATGTTTTTGTCTTTTGTTCAGTTTATCACACTTATTGTTTTGTGTAAGTTGAACCAACCTTGAACCCCAGGGATAAAGCCAACTTGACTGTGGTGAATAAACTTTTTGATGTGTTGCTGTATTTGGTTTGCCAGTATTTTGTGAGGATTTTTACATAGATGTTCATCAAGGATATTGGCCTGATGTATTTTTGTTGTTGTTGTTGTTGTTATGTTTCTGCTTATGGCTAGCTAGTTATCCCAGCACCATATATTGAATAGGGAGTCCTTTTACTATTGCTTATTTTTGTCAGCTTTGTTTGCTGGCCTCATAGACTGAGTAAGGGAAGAGTCCCTTCTTCTCATTTTTTTTTGAATAGCTCCAGTAGGAATGGTGCCAGCTTTTTTGGTACATTTGATGGAATTTGGCTGTGGATCCATCTGTTTTTTTATTTTTGGTTAGTAGGCTATTTATTAAGGATTCAATTTCAAAGCTTGTTATTGGTCTGTTCAGGGATTCAATTTCTTCCTTCTTCCAATTTCTTGGGACAGCGTATGTGTCCAATAATATATCAATTTTTCTAACTTTTCTAGTTTGTGTGCATAGAGGTATTCATAATGTTCTCTGATTGCTGTGGGGCCCCCCAGTTGTAATATCTCCTTTGTTATTTCTATTTGTGTTTATTTGGATCTTTTCTCTTTTGTTGTTTGTTTAGTTAGTGTTCTATTTTATTAATTTTTTCAAGAAATCAATTCCTGGATTCACTGATTTTTTGAATGATTTTTTTGCATCTCAATCTCCTTTAGTTTAGCTCTGATGTTGGTTTTTTCCTGTCTTCTGCTAGCTTTGGGTTCAGTTTGCTCTTGGTTCTCTAGTTCTTTAGTTATGATGTGAGATTGTTAACTTGAGCTCTTTCTAACTTTTTGAAGTATTTGGTGCTACAAATTTCCCTCTTAACACTACCTTAGCTGTATCCCAGATATTCTGGTATGTTGTATCTTTATTCTCATTCGTTTCATAGAACTTGTTGATTTCTGCCTTACTTTTATTATTTATACAAAAGTCATTCAGGAGCAGGTTACTCAATTTCCATGGAATTGTATGGTTTTGAGCAAATTTCTTATTTGTGATTTCTAATTGATTGTGTTGTGGTTTGAAAGAGCGGTTGTTATGATTTCAGTTCTTTTGCATTTGCTGAGAAGTGTTTTGTGTTTGATTATGTGGTCAAATTTTAGATTATGTGCCATAACATTATGAGAAGAATGTATATTCTGGGTTTTTTTGGGTGGAGAGTTCTGTAGGTATCTATCAGGTTAATTTGGTCCTGTGCTGTGTATGTGTCCTAAATATCTTTGTTAATTTTCTGCCCTGATAGTCTGTCTAATACTGTCTGTATAATATCTTTGTTAACTTTCTGCCTTGATAATCTGTCTAATACTGTCAGTAGGGTGTTGAAGTTTCACACTATTATTGCGTGAGTCTAAGTCTCTTTGAAAGCCGCTAAGAACTTGCTTTATGAATCTGGGTTCTCCTGTGTTGGGTTCATATATATTTGAGATAGATATTCTTGTTGAATTGAACCTTTTACCATTTTGTAATTATCTTCTTTGTCTTTTTTTGATCTATGTTGGTTTAAAGTCTGTTTTGTCTGAAATTAGGATTACAATACCTACTTTTTACTGTTTTCCATTTGCTTGGTAGATTTTTCCCCTCCTCATGGAACAGAAGTTCCATGAGGGCTTTGAAACTTCTGTATTTAGTACAATTCTTAGATCAGGGAATAAGGACCTTTATCCTGAGCCCTGTGTTTTAGAGGGCTCTGCCTGAGCCCTCCTCCATCTGCACCACTCTCCGAGGGGTGATTTATCTATAAGAAGGGACTCACCCAGAGCCCATACCATCCTTCTTTTCTAGATAATGCTCTAAGGTCCCAGACCCTGAAATTTCAGACCCTTAAAGACTTGTGTCTGCTTCCAGCATCTGTAAGTATTCTCTCCCTTCATCCAGTCAACTGAGGTTGCTCAGTACCACTGGTGTGTTTGCCCCTAAGCCCAAGGCGGGGATCTGGGGCAGCTCTTTCTATGTATGTGTGGTATACAAATAGACAAAGCTTCAATATGTGTGCTGGAGTGTCCACAGGTGTTCACATGGACTCCTTCCCAGTGTATGATGAAACTTGGGATGTCATGAGAAGTAGTGAGAGCTAGGGCCTCAGTCTGCAGGTGAGGGGCCAGAGTTCTAGGGAATGGCGTTCTCTTCTCTGCCAAATTCTGGTGTGGAACAACAGGAATCTGGGACTAAATACAAACTTGGCCTTCCATGTAACTATGAAGGTATATTTTTAAAAGTTAAGGAGCAGAACATATTTTATTCAAAGGTTAGGTTGTTATAAGCAGTGCTATGTTTGTAAATACTTAACAAAAGGCTCTCTGAAGACAAACCAAAAGACAATTTGTAGTGTTTGCCATTTGCTATGGTCTGCTGTTCCCACCATGGCTGATTTCAAGCTACCAGTACAACATTAATAAATTTGAACTTGGGAAGAGAGGCCTATGGCCTATAAGAAAGAGCTGGCTCCAGCACACCGGTGTTTATAATTTTAAATATTTAGACATCTGGTCTAGGGACCTCAGTTTTTATGCTCATCCTGGGTCCCCAAATGTTAGTGATGGGCTCTAGTGCACAGAAAAGCACCAGCATGGAGTAGAGTCTCTTAAATACTTCTCACATAAAAGACCCAGTTGTGTGAATGTAGGCAAGCCATTCATCTATGAATTAATCTGTACTTTACAGAGTTCTTGACTAAATGAGACAGTTTTTATGAAAGCATCTAGCATAGTTCTTGGCATCTTACATACAACCAATAAATGTTGTTGAAAGAATAAGTACCAGACATTCAATAAATTTTAATTTCTTTTTTTATTATCATATTAGGGAAAATTCAAGTTTTCTAGTTTAAAGTGTTCCTAGGTATTTGTAATTTTCTGCAGTTCTTTCTAGGTCATGTAAATGCCCATTTTTTAAAGGGATTTTTTTTCTTGGAGAACCCTTTGTGATAAGTATCTCATTTTCATAAAGTTCCCAAGGGAACAGTGCTCACACAGTGTTACTCATTTTAGAAAGTTTGGTAAAATTCCATTTGGCTGCATGTCTGTTATCTGAACCTAGGGGAAGAAAGTCTGTGTTTTATACTCTGACTTGTTCTCAGCTGCGTTTTGTATCCTGGGATAGTGGAGAGAAAAATGGCTTTGAATTAATACTTGAGATTTAGTCAATCCATATGTTGCCCTCAGTGAAGAATGTCTTGGGTTTTCAAGATGAACACATGAGACATAAAGACATGTACAAGATTCAGCAGTGGCATTCTCTCATTCATTTGCTTGGCTAATTGAATAAAGCTTAATGACGAGTGATAATTTATATTTGAAACAGTTGTCATCCGTGAACATATTCCATTGCTTGGCAATTTATACACAGTATAAGCATTGCTCTTTTCTCAGTAATTTCTAATAGCAGATGTTTTAACTCTGGTGAGGACTTTTTCTTTCTCCTAAACTATTTCAGTGTTGTTACATGCCCTAAATGAGCCTTTTTCTCCCTCCTCAATATTTTCTCAGCAACTAGACTTTGTTTTTTTTTTTTTTTTTAACTTTTAAAAAATGTTTTAAAATAAAACATTTTTTTATTTCACAGTGCTACAAGTAGCTTTTTTTTTAACCTACCAATTCCTAAGAAAAAGTTGCTTTTGCTGACTCCTGTTTCTCTAAGCTCAAATCCCTAAAAAAATGAGCAAAGTTCTTGTCTTAGTTTCCCTTTATACCATCAAAAAGGAGTCCTTTTTCCAAAAGATCTCCCAAAAGGAAAGTCTTATGATCAGATCCCAAATGTGTTAAAAATGCATTGGAACAGATTGCTGAGTGAAAACATAGATTTGTCAATATGAACATCAACATAAAGTCAGAGCCTAGAGAAATAATCAGTAAGTTTAGAAGTATATAGTAATTTGCAACTTGGAAGCACCCTAGACACTTTCTTACACACTAATCTTATTTTATAGTTGATGAACATGAGATAATTCTAAGCTAAAGTAGAACCAGGTATTACCAGAGGACACTCTAGAAGTTTTCCTCTTTATATTAGCTGTAGTAAGTTAGGTCATGGTATGTAAATAAACAACTGCAAAAACTTAGTGGCTTAAGACAAAAGAGAGGTATTTCTCACATATGTGACATGCTCATCATGAGTCATCAGGGGGCTCTGCTCCATGAGCTTGAGGATTAAAATTGATGAAGCCTCTTGTATTAGTTCATTTTGTGTTGCTATAGTGGAATACCTGAGGCTGGATAATTTATAAAGAAAAGAGGTCTATGTTGGCTTATGGTTCTGCATACTGTATAAGAAGCACAGCACCACCACCCACTTTTGGTGAAGGCCTCAGGAAGCTTTTACTCTGGCAGAAGGTGAAGGGAGACTGGCCTTATCACTTGGTGGGAGAGGAGAGGGGGGCTAGGGGAGGAATAGCAGGAGGTAGGGGGATTGGGGAGGGATAGCATTAGGAGAAATACCTAATGTAGATCATGGGGCGATGGATGCAGCAAACCACTACCATGGCACATGTATACCTATGTAACAAACCTGCATGATCTGTACATGTACCCCAGAACTTAAAGTATAATAAATAATTTTTTTTAAAAAAGATTGTATTTATAGGAAGCCCTAAAACAGACAACACTAATTTATGATGAGAAAAAGCAAAAGAATGTTTGCCTGTAGGGGGTGAGGAGGATAGAAGTAGGAATGAGGGAATTTTGGGGGGGTAATAAAAATGTTCTTTATCTTGACCGTAATGATACACAGAAATATATATTTATCAAAACTTATTAAATTGTACATACACTTAAGATCTGTGCACTTCAATGTTTGCAAATTCTAATTCAATAAAAATAGAATATAAAAAATATCCCAGTCACAATATTTGCAAATCCTGATTACTCCACAGTCATTGACAATTTTCAAATCTGTTAACACATAGGCTTAGATAGTAAACATGGAATGCACTAAGGCGTAATAAGACCTTAAAAATAGGATGTTTTGAAAATGCAATTGTGGAAAATGTAGAAAATTATTTAGAAAATTATCATGTAACTATGTGCCTGAAAAGTTTCTTTCATCATATATATAGAACATTCTATCACCTGGCTGAGTTAGTAAGACTCAAGCCACTGCAGGATAAATGATATTAAGATATCTAGGGAATGGATTAGTTGAAATGTAAGACATATTTACAAACAAGAGTTAGAGGAAGAAAGCTGATAGCATCCCTCCCATGCCAGCTCAAGGATCTGGCAGTACAGATGGGAGTTTTAGTCTCTATAGCACATATCCAGTAACATTTGAGACCTACAAATCGTTTCCCTTGCCAAAACCATTTTTGCAACAAAATCTAATTTTCATGTTTTTTTTTTTGTTTGTTTGTTTCTTAGAAGAAAAGAATGGACTGCTTAGGCTAAGGCTAATATGAATATTTGACATTGGAAAGTTTGGGTTTTTACTGTTACTCAACAAATGGCCTCTAGTTTTTATGCTTCAGTTTGGACATTGCAAGGCAGTCTCAGTAAGTGTTATCAGCCCTGGGAGACTGATATTTTCTCAGCTGCATGGCCAATATTTGATTGTAGTAAATTCATCCAGGAAATGCTACTGGTTAAGACCTTCTACTCACCAGCCAAGTGACCTTTTCTTGGCAAAATCTGACCTCTCTCACCATCTCTCACCTGCAACAGATAGTTCCTGCTTGTTTCTCCATTGGTAACGTTATCCTCAAAGTGTAATGTGAGGAGTGCTAGTTCTCATCTTCTTTTTAAAAAATTTTTTATACTTTAAGTTGTGGGATACATGTGCAGAACATGCAGATTTGTTACGTAGGTATACATGTGCCATGGTGGTTTGCAGCATCCATCAACCCATCATCTACATTAGGTATTTCTCCTAATGCTATCCTTCCCCTAACCCTCCACCCCTGAAGAGGCCCCAGTGTGTGATGTTCCCCTCCCTGTGTCCATGTATTCTCATTGTTCAACTCCCACTTATGAGTGAGAACATGCAATGTTTGGTTCTCTGTTTCTGTGTTAGTTAGCTTAGAATAATGTTTTCTAGCTTCATCTATGTCCCTGCAAGGATATGAACTCATCCTTTTTTATGGCTGCATAGTATTCCATGGTGTATTCGTGCCACATTTTCTTTATGCAGTGTATGATTGATAGGCATTTGGGTTGGTTCCAAGTTTTTGCTATTGTGAACAGTGCTCCAATAAACATATGTGTGCATGTGTCTTTATTCTTAAAGAGATTTCTTCTCTGCCTAAACAAAGTACACCTGTGGTAGCCAGGCATAGAATCTTTTGGTTAAAATTTAGCCTCTTCCTGAGATCTTTTCAGATGCAAATATCCTTTGAGTGAAGGATTCTTTTGTAACTAATGTTTATTGAACATTTATTGCAGGCAGACATATCAGTCAATGTATTATGCTGTACTTTATTTAATATTCACAAACCCAATGATACTATTATTTCTATTTTACAGATGATTAAAGTAAAGCTTAGAGAAGTTAGGTAACTTGCCCAAGTTTACTAAGGTAATAATTTAAGAGGCTGGGATTCAAAGAAGTTTGACTTTAAAACCTGAGCTCTTCATCATTACATAAAAATGAAAAGACTAAATTGAGTACGATATTCATTTACTCACTTATTCAATGAGCATGTTTAGTCCACTATAAACTTCTCAAGATGTTTCTTAAGGAGCGTTTATTCTATTTAGGAACACAGACAATGAGTAAATTAATTGATAAGATAATTTTAGTGGTATAATAGGATGGAGAGAAATTTGATAAAAAGATATTAGTCATGTTGATCAGGGAAAGCTTTTTTTTTTAATGAGGAAAATGCTCAAGCTGAGACTTGAATGATGTTGAAGTCAGCGTTTGGAAGAGGTGAAAAACATTCCAGGTAGGGAGAACAGCAGGGCTTGAGAGAGAATAAAAACATTCCATGCAGGGAAAGGGCAATGGAAAAACGTTTGGGTCGAGGATCAGCTTGGTGCATCTGAGGAATAGGCAGGCCACTGTGAATGCACATGTGATAAAGGGGTGGATGGGAGGAGATGAAGTTGGAGAGACAGGGAGGTATCAGATCATGCAGGGGATAGTAGCACATGAAAAGAGAGGAGCAATATCCACTCTTGGATTCAAGTAAAATGTGTAAGAGGGAAAGTTGAGGAGTCTCAAAAGACAGCAACTTGCAGTGGCATATGCCTGTAATCCCAACAGTTTGGGAAGCTGAGGCAGGAAGATAGCTGGAGACCAGCAGTTCAAGACCAGCCTGGGCAACAGAGTGAGACCCTCTCTCTGTTAAAAAAAAACAAAAAACAAAATAAAAACAAACAAGAAGACAGAAACTCTTTTTCTTTATACTTCTTTCCAAAGGTTATCCCTGCCCTTAGTTATTCTTAACTTTTACTCTCCAGAATACTCAGTGATGTATAATACAGATTTGGTTTTTGATATGCAAACCCTTGCATGCCTTCACACACCTGTTGAACACAAAGCAGGAGATCTTCCGTAGTGTTGAACGAAGTAATAGCTTTATTAATGAATAATGATGTAGAGTAGAGTTCAGCCATTTCCAGCACCTCCAAAAGTTAGTGTTTAGAATTTCTACATTCAGAAAGATGTGTAACAGGCTGGACATGGTGGCTCATGCCTGTAATCCCAGCACTTTGGGAGGCTGAAATGGGTGGATCACTTGAGGCCAAGAATTCGAGACCAGCCTAGACAACATGGTGAAACCCTGTCTCTACTAAAAATACAAAAAAATTTAGCCAGGCATAGTGGTGCATGCCTGTAATCCCAGTTATTAGGGAGGCAGGAGAATTTCTTGAAGCTGGGAGGCAGAGGTTGCAGTGCAGTGAGCTGAGATTGCACCACTGCACCACTGCACCACTCTAGCCTGGGTGACAGAGCGAGACTGTTTCAAAAGAAAAAAAAAAGAAAAAGAAAAGAAAAAAAGCAAAACATGTGTAACAAATTGATGGTGAGGTTAACTCAACATTCTGAAAATGGGACAGAATAAATGTTACCTATGAATTTCATGGCATAAACTGATGCTTTCTTATGATTATCAAATGGTGCCCAAATCAACGCTGTAACATTGGAACATTGGTCTGAATCTTACAGATTCACCTTGAAGTTAATTGATGTCTTCTGAGTCTCAAAGCAAAGGTTCAAGTGATCCAGAAGGTGAAACATGTCTCTCATTCTTTGAGGAATTTCTAGAAAACCTAGTGAGACCCGAGGGAACTTTCCTTGCTATCTTCTTCTATCTCCTATATGAATCTTTTCTGTATGTAAACAATCAAGTTTCTTCTATAAAGTAACATAATTCTGTTGGCTGATTTGTTGTTTAGAAAATGTAGTGCTCTCCAGGCTTTCTTCTACTTATGAGGTATTTGCTGAATACCTCAATCCAAGAGTTCAACATACGACTGGCAAATAGATTTAAGATTTGACAATATGCTGTAGAAGATGAATTTAGAATGTGACTGGAAGAAAATATATGCTACACTGAAATCTCTTTAACAACATGGTCCAATGCATGCAATTCTGTGGGCAAACTTGTATATATTTGGGAGAGTACATTAATGTCTTTTGCTTGCTTGAAACCGTATTCTAAATCTCACATTTCTTCCATATCCAGATGTATTTACAATACTTTTTATTTGTTCTTAGTCGTAAAGGCTTCTATAACATTCTTTTTTTTTTTTTTCAATGATCATTTTTCAATCAGCTGCCCAGGCTCTGATTGCACTGTTGGCACAGAGATGGCAACTCCTGACTCTCTTCACTGTGTGATTTGAACAGCGGGAGAAGAGACTTAGCACACTCTATATAAAGCATTTTAAAAACAATAATTTGTGGGTTCATCATTTGGCTAGCCAAATCTCAATTCCTTAAAATACTATTTATTTTTTCCTACTTGAAAATATGTCACGTTGAATATCAAAAGCCACTAAAAAATGCTTCATCCAGACGTGTGTACTTGATTTGCAAATGTGGAAGTGTTTTTTAAATTTTGATTTGCTTTTAGGTAGATAAGCTGAAGATATGAAAACATCTCAGTGGAAAAGTTGTTTTGCTCTCCTAATAAATTACTTAAAAGGCTGGCCCATTAATGGCTTTAAAAAATGGTAAACACAGATATCTGAGACTTAATGACTTCTGAAATACAAATGGAAATCTGGAACTCATTTGTTTTATAGTACATTAACATTGCTTGGTTCCCTCCCTGAGCTCTGTCACAAATACATGCAGCATGAGATTTTCTTTTTATTTCATCTCTCTTTAATTTGTAAGATGATTATTATTAGCTGCCTTATCAGTAAATGATGTTGATAACTTTTTAAAATTTATAACTTACCATATTTGATATTGCTAAGTTAAATAACAGTACTGGTAAATGCCAGGTACACGTGAATTGTGACACCTCATATGGATAGCAATTTATTTATCTCAGTGAGGTTGGAAATAAGAGAATTTATTACATGGAGATTATGGCTACATAATTCCAGATTATGAAGATCTTTGTTTTGTATTTAAAGAAATATTTCTATTTCTATCACTTTCTTTTATTACAAAGTATTACATAATTATAAAATTTTAAACAATACAGAAGTATATAAAGTACACAATTAAAGTTTTCTCCTTAATCCTCTGTCCCCAAACTAATTTATCAGGGATAATTATGATAACAATGTGGGGACCTATCTTTTCAGATTTTTATTGTGTACATAGACTTACATAAAAGTATTTCTACGTACAAACACATATATACATTGGTACAAGATGCATGTGTAAATTTGTGTGTGTAATAAAAAATGACATCATGATATATACAGTTTTATGCTTGTTATTTTGCTTACATGGTGGAAACCTTTTCATGTGTGCACGTAGTAATACCTCACCATTTTAAACTACTGATATTAAAACAATAAGATTCTATTTTTTAGTTGTCAGTTTGGTAAAATTTTAAAACATTGTTAAGGCTGGACTCAGAAGGGCATGGCAAAACAGGTGCTCTTATATCCAATAGGTGGGGATGTAAATAGTGCTGACATAAAATGTTATAATATTTTTCCCAAGGAATTTAGACAATTTATTAGTCGCGGTTCTTCAGAGAAATAGAGCCAATAAAATATACAGATGTGCATATGGAGATTTATTATGGAAATTGCCTCACACAATCATGGAGGTTGAGACATCCATAATATGCAATATGCGACCTGGAGAACCATGAAAGCTAGTGGTATAATTCAGTCGAACTTTGAAACCCTAGGAACCAGGGGAGTCAATGACATCCTTCCAGTCTCAGGCTGAACAGCTGAGGACTCAGGTGGCAGGGAGTGAGGGGTGGGTGTTGGTGTAAGTCTGAGTGTAAAAGCCCAAGAACCAGGAAATCTGATGTCTAAGAACAGCAGAAGATGAATGTCTCAACTCAAGTAAGGAGAGACAGAGGGGGAGAAAAAGAGAGAATCTGCTGTTCCTTTGCCTTTTTGTTCTATTTGAACCCACAACGGACTAGATGATTTCCACCCTCATTGCTGAAGGTGGATCTTCTTTATTCAGTCTACTGGTTCAAAAATGTTAATTTCTCCTAGAAACACCCTTAGAAACACACCCAGAAATAATTTTTCACCATCTAAACATCCTTAGCCGAGGTAAGTTGACACATAAAGTTAACCATCTGTGAGGACTTTGGCTCAGAAGTTGCTCTTCTAGTTTTCTCGTTATAGAAATAATTTTTCATATGCATAATCATATATGCAAAATGATGTTTATTGCAGCACCTTATGAATTAAAATACTTGAAAAGGTAAACAGCCTAATGCTTATCAGTATGGGAAAATGGCTAAACTAACAGATCTATCTATATATTTCTCACAAGTACATGAGTTGCCTGGGCTCCAGCTTTTCTTAAGTGGGCTTGGTGCAGTGTGTGAGTTGGATTTATGTCTGCTCCACAAGCCTCCCATTCTCCTTGAATCAGTGATGACCTGAAGCATGTTCTTCTCATGGCAAAAGGCAGGAGTGCCAGAGGGTCAGCCAGTCCACAGAGTGCTTTTTAAGTCCTTGCTTACATGGGACCTGCCAATATCCTATAGGTCAAACAAGACACATGACCAAGCCCAACATAAATGCACAGGGAAGCCAATTCCTCTCTTTGGAGGAGGTCAAGAGGAAAGGAATGACTATTTCAAATAATCTAATGACATCTAAATACCAACATCTAGTCATCTAAAACATCTTCGATCTCACAGGTTTCCAGTAAATTTCAGGTACAAAGTCCAATCCAGTGTAGTTGAATTGAAAGCTTTGATGTCACATTCAACTTACTGCTTACGTCTCATCCTTCTGTGTCTAACTTTAGGTGGCCCAGCGCCGGGACCCCTGCAAAGATCTATTCTTTCTTTTCATTTACTTGATCTTTCTAGAATTGAAGAAGATAGACTAGGACAAGAACCTCTACTTCAATGGGTCATGGCAATTGTACATGTCTTTTGGAAGTCTCTGAGTCTGTGCCTAAGACGGACTGCTGATGCCCTTGTATTGCAAACATGTACCTACTGGCTCTATTGTGAGACGAAAGAGGGTACTTCAAGTGTTCTTACTGCCTAGTTTTCTACTGTGAGATTCTTCTTGGCTCAACTTTCTTGAACTCCATCTTGTGCTCCTGGAAGTCCCCCCCCATGGACTCCTTATGCTCTTGATATCACACTGAGTGCCCAGCCCTTTTGGATCTGTTATCAGCAAGATGTTTCCTGTTGAAATATCTATTGCAATGTTCACTTAACTTTGAACATTTTGCATACATTTGCTAAGCTTCACTGATGCTGCTCCCACCTTCACATTGCCATCTCTTTCCAAATCCTTTGCCCCCTTCTTAAATAGGCATAACAGGGAGATTTGCATGCATGCTACCCAAACACAGGTCTAACCAGTGAATAAGATAACAATCCCACATGGGTGCAGGCACCTCAGGCTCTTCAAGTGGTTCTCTGAGTGCCCTTCTCACTTGGTTTAGGATGAAGTTAGGTGACATCTTTCTCTCTTCCACAGGAAGCAAGGGTTGAGAAGGAGGTACAGCACTCAACTCTAGGCCAATGACTCCTTCCTCCCACACACCTTTGTCTTTTTAACTTTCTCTTTATTTAGACTGGAGGTTGTAGAGGGAGAGAGAGGAAGATGATTCAAGTATCTGCGACATGATCAGAGCTGGAAGAGCCAGTTCCACTGCTTCTAAATAAGGTTTGGGGAGACTCTGGCCCGTCTTTTTCTGCTGTTTTTAAAATGTGGGGGTATTTAACACCTCTTTGTCATCAGCATTGGGTTGCAGTAGTCAATTCTAAGGAGATGGGAAAAGTCTTAGCTCAGTTTCATATTACTTAGTGTATAGAAGTCTGGTGTTTCCAGTCAAGAGAAGCCATGCCACGAGAGAAATTCTTTTCTCTGCATGATGTAATTTGAGTACTCTGGAAAGGTCCCATTCTGGTTTAAAAATGCACACTCTTAAAATTTCAATACAGATAGGAGTGTAGGTATAAGCAATGTTTCTAGAAGGAATAAATTAAGAAAACATCTTAATCTCTTCTAGCTGTCTGGCACTGTGTGCCCTGGTGGGTCAGAAATGAGTGGGAAATTGGAACCATTCTGAGATGCAAGAATGTCACTTAATCTCACCATTTATAGTACCAGCTGTGGCCTCCCTAGTGGAAATGCTCTAATCAAAAAAAGGAAACATCATTCTTTTTTGATACAATATTGTAAATAACATTATTAACTCTGAGCTAGAGTTCTGGCTGTGAATCATGAGGTTGAAGAATGAGGGTGCTGGAATTGGAGAGATCTGGACTGTAATCCTGATTCTGCTACTTTCTAGTTGAGGCAGTTTAAGCTCTGTAAGTTCAACATCTTTTTTCTAAAACTGAGAATCATAACTTCCTCAAAACATCATTGTTGTTAAATGATATAATGTATATAAAGGTCTTAGCACACAGTAAATGCTAATAAAGGGTTACTATTATTATTTTTAAAAATTGAAAGAGATAACTGATTATGTCAGCATGACATATGGTTGGGTAAGGAATATTTGCCATAGTCCCTTAAAAACTTAACCATACTGTATGCAAAAGCTTTTCATTATTTTTGAATAATCCTGTGTTTTTACAAATCCTAGTTTTGAAGAATGTGGTCATCATATTGATTATTCCTGAATGCTTTGAACTACAGTGACTATCTGGCCAAAATAAAATGTGATCCAGGAAAGGTGATATTGGACAGCAACCAAAATACACTAATTTTCAATGTTATGATTGTTTTTATGTTTCATTATTTCCCTGTATTCATTCCAATGCACACACATACTCACTACATCAATACATCCCCTTCTCTCCTTCATAGTTACTAATTGTAGGATGGCCAGTTCTTTTTATAATGCAGTTGTTTAGTGGGCATCCATGGATTTCAGCATAATGAGAAAGTACCTCATGCAACTTTGCTTGAGATGTGTTTTTTTATATGCTAGCAAAGCAGTATATTAGTCCACAGAGCACATGTACCCCAGAATCACAGAACTTGTTGCCCATGGCCTGGCAATATCATGTGATATTTCAATGTCATTTTTGACCTTCGCCATTTATCTTCATAAGAAGGATACCATTACACTGGAAAGGGCTTGATATTTGGAGCGTGTGGCAGAAGTACCAGCTATCCACTTAAATTCACTCTTTCCACATTTCTGTGAGCCACTCTTCCAGGTAAGTGCACTCATGTACACGACTAAGTTCACTCTAATAACATGAGAGCAGCCGAGTGTCGTGGCTTATGCCTGTAATTCCAGCACTTGAGGAGGCTGAGGCAGGAAGATTGCTTGAGCCCAGGAATTTGGGACCAGCCTGGGCAATATAGTGAGACCCCCAATTGCTACAAGAAAAAAATGAAAAAAATAACCAAGCATAATGGCACATGCCTGTGGTCCCAGCTAACTGGGGGGCTGAGGCAGGAGGACCCTGGAGGTCAAGGCTTCAAAGAGCCATGATTGTGCTGCTGCACTCTAGTCTGGGTAACAGAGCGAGAACACCCAAAAAAAAAAAAAAAAAAATGAGGGTAGGAATAATGAGTATCATTCCAAACCTGGCCTGTAGAAGTCATCACAATGTACTCTTTCATACTCTTTCCTACAAATGATGAGAATCTGGATAGCTATAGAGCCATAAAATAAGAGTTTCAGTCTTTACATGACTACATAGAGGAGAAGCACTCTGCTGACTCAAATAATGCTCTTTGGACCTTCAGATGAATAAGAAATAAATATCCACTGTGTTAAGCCACAGAACGCTTAGGACTTGTTACTGTAATTCAGCTTAATGGTAGTACATAATCAGACAGATTTAGGTCCAAATAGGATGTTTAATTCTTCTTAGATACTTAGTGCTGAGTGATTCTCTTAGCTTCTCTGAGCCTGCTGTTTTACATGAAATATAGATATGATAATAGCTATATGTTCTGTGTTCTTTTATATCATGGCCAGTCAGGCGAGTCCTGAGGGAAGCCTCAGGAAAACAAAATTTACAATATTCACAGGTCCTTGAAACAGGAAGTATGGAATGCCACAGTGGGTCAGGAGGTGGGAAGGGCAGAGGCAGGGTGGAGCCAAAGCAATGGCCTTTATTGGGGTTTCTACGGGAAAGGCTAGGCAGGGGAGTATATATAGCTTAGGATGGGCCAATTTGCATACATTCAGCAGGCTTTAAACTATAGAGGTGGTCCCTAGTTGCCTGGTCCCTGGCTCTAGGATGATAAAGGCAGGGGAATATTGCCTCCTGGGGTGTATCGGCCAGGTAGAGGATGGGCAAGGTAGAGGCTCTGGATTGATTAGTTTGCACATAAAAGGCATGCTCCTGGCTGAGCCCCTTGCTCTCTAAGAATTCACTAGATCAGGAGAGGCAAACTCTCCCCAATCAAAAAAATTTTTTAAGATGTAGAAACATTATAAAATACAGAAAATTTAAAAATGTATAGAAACAATATTACTACTGGGATTTACATTAACTCAGGTGCTTCCTATACCTTACCTTAAATCCCAATATTTTGACATTTTTCTTTTTGTTTTTGACTCAGGAGTAGAGGATTGGATTAATCGTTGGCTCTAGTCATTATATACTCTCATCACTGGCTCATAAATAGTCTTGCTTTGTTGTCTATATGTTTACAGTTACTTATTTTCAACAATACAGAAACATTTGAAGACCCACCACACAATATAAGAAGTAGAATATTGCTTGAAAGTCCCCTCTGCTCACTCAGGGTAGGTCACAGTTATCTTGCATAGACAGATGTCAGACTATGTCTTAAGTCTTTTAAACAAAGCTGGTTTCCATGGAGTTTTGTAGGAGGCCAGCTCTTTTTCTCAGAGATCAATCAACAGTGGCTGGTCTTGGAAAGTTTGCCTTTACCTCTCAATCCTGTTCATCCACCTTCTCTCCAACACTTGATATTGTTAAACATTGTTATATCATTGTGGCCAATTAAATACGTCTAAAAGAGTATCATGTTGTAATTAATATTTTCTAGATATCTGTTGAAACTGAATATTTCCTTGTATGTGTATTGACCATATGTATGTCCTTTACCTTGAGGTGCTTGTTCATGTCTTTTAACCATTTTTGTTGCATTTTTGTCCTTATGATTTCCAAGAGTTTTTTTCTGTTTTGTTTTTGCATATTCTTGTTGTTAATGTTTTATTAGTTATGTGTGTTGAAATATCTTCTTCCAGTTCATAACATGTATTTTCACTTTCTTTAATGTGCCTCTGATTAGCAAGTGGACTTAATTTTAATATAGTGTGACCAAATTTTTCTCTTCATTGGTACATTTTGCACCTTAAGAAATCCTTTTTTACCTTAAGATCAGAAAAAAGTTCACCTATATTTTCCAGTAATATTTTTTCTCTTGACACTTAGGTCTTTAATTCATCTAGAATTTATTTTTGTGGGGCAGGAAGAAATGCAATTTTTTTTAAAATATAGATAACTAACTTGTGATGGCCTTTTTATTTCATCATTCATGGTTTCTGAGATTTGAATTTAGTATTTTACTAAGATTAAAATCATGCATGGTATAGCATGGGCCACATCACTTTTTTCCTTAGACAGATTCTTCATATCATTACTGCTTTAGTCTGAATATTTGTTTGCCCCCCAAAATTAATGTTTAAATCTAATCACCAATGTGATGGTTTTAGGAGGTAGAGTCTTTGAGGGGTTATTAGGTCATGAGGTTGGAGCCTTCATGAATGAGATTAGTATCCTAATAAAAAAGCCCCAGAGAGCTCCCTTGGCCCTTCTGCCATGTGAGGACACAGCAAGAAGATAGCATCTATGAACCAGGGAGTGGGCCCTCACCAGATGCCTCATCAAGGCATCTGCTGGTGCCTTGATTTTGGAAATCCTGGACTCTAGAATTGTGAGAAATAAATTTCTTTCGCTCATAAGAGACCTGCTCTATTGTATTCTGTTAGAGCAGCCAAAACAAACTAAGACAATTGCTCTGAGGTGAGAAAGGTTATCTCCTTACTAATGCTATTTTATATATTTAATTGTTTATCCCTCTGTGCCTCTGAACAGGATGGATTGTATCTGTACTTTGTTTCTTATATTCTTGTTAGTGTCAAAACTCTTTGTTTTGTTTTGCTTTAACTCTCTTAAAAAAGAGAAGAAAATAGTCAAAAACAAAAACGTAGATGTTGGCGTGGATATGAAATGTAAATTAATATAACTGCTGTGGGAAACAGTATGTAGATTTTGCAAAGTAGATTGACGCGTCATTGAGTCCAGCAATTCTCCTACTGGGTATCTACCGTAAGAAAAAGAAGTCAATATATTAAAAAGACACCTGCACACACACACAAAATTCTCTTAGGATGATTTTCTTGGACTGGGTCATATACCATTGCCCTTAAAGCCTCCCTTCATAATCATAATCAGTGACTGAAGGTGAAATTTGTGTTCCTTCAGTGTCTCATCTCCTTCAGGAGACATTTTATCATGGACAGGCAAGGATCACTTTGAAGAAATTGATAGGTTTGAGTCTTCTGCAAGGTTGGGGAAGGACATAACAGGTCAAGAGTAAGAAGGCTGCTGAGATGGTATGATCTGGGTGGCAGATGTGTACCCAGTAGAAGGATGGTTTGGTGTTTAGTGAGTTCTGTGGCCTCATTGGTGAAACCCAGATTTGCTGTGGCTAGCAGTAACTAGTGGTTTTCAGAGACGTTTCTTCCCAGGGATAGGTTCATTCTCAAGAACAAGTATAAATACCCCTTGACAAAGTATACAGTCTTGTTTTGGTACACTTTTGAGTCATAAATATTGACCATTTTTTAAAATTCAAAGTTTATTCTTATCATTTTGAAAATGCATCTTATTGAACAGAGGAAGAGTTTCCCAAAAAGGCAACAGCAATTTTTCATTTTCTATTCAAAAACTTCTGCACAATTGCAAAACAGAATTGATCTAATGCTGGAAAGAGGAGGTATTATAGAAACCAAGTAACATAGTGAGAAAATAGATTTTTTTTTCTGAGCTTCAGAAGGAAAAAACTTAATTCATACTATTATCTGCAATTTTTATTCTGCATGAGTTCGTTCTTCCATCCGAATCTGCAAACCAGTGTTGCTGTTGATTCAGAGCCTGTGGTTAAACCAGAGGCCTGAGCTAACACTGCAGCATGTTATAGCCACTTCTTGATGACACACCACCTACAAACATAGGCAGTTGCTTTTGAATATTTCACTTGCCAGAACTCCTAGTAGCAGAGTGTGACACATAATTTGCCTAAGAAGTGTTTAAATAAGGAGTTGCTGAAATCTTATCTGTCAAGTTTCCAAAATCTAATCTTGTGAGCCCAGTTTTCTGGATGGTGGTGAAATATTCTAGTATTATAGTTGCTGTGGGCTAGAGTAAGTTCTTTTCAATTCATTTAAATTAAACTCAACTCTGCTATAGTTGCTGAATATCCAACACAGAATTGTTCAATTATGCATACCTTATTGAACACCGTTATGTATGAGGCTACTGTGCTGGGGAAATGATGGAAAGCCATTTTTGCTACTTTCAATCCACTTGAGGAGACAAGAAAACTTGAGCAAGCAATAAAAACAGCTCTCACTAGTTTAAGCAAACAGATTTAATGGCAGGATTTCAGGGGCTCACAGAATAAAAAGGCAGTACAGAGACCAGGTTTAGGAATGAGAGGGATGAAAAACGAATCTATCTGCTGATTTATCTATCTATCATGTCTTTCTTTCTCTTCTTTCTTTCTCTTCTTTTCCCTCCTTCCTTCCTTCCTTCCTTCCTTCCTTCCTTCCTTCCTTCCTTCCTTCCTTCCTT
>NW_016107428.1:878816-904855 GCF_001604975.1 Cebus imitator
CCCAAGCCGGAGGCCCTAAATGCAGGAAACTGGGACCATTCAGTAAATAATTCCAGCAGGAGTCCATGTCCACATTCTATATGCTGGTAATGTTGCCACTATTGCTACTTAATCTTCTTCTGTCATAAGAATGACTGCCACTGAAAGTCCCAGAAGAATCTAATGTCTAGTCACATGCCTGTCCTGGCAGAGCCAGAATCTGGTCTCCTAGCCTTCCGAAGTTAGAGATGGGCATTCACAAGCCAGGAACTACCCTTCCACCAAGGTCAAACACAACAGGAGAAGGTAATTCTCCAAAAGGAAATAACCTTTCATAACCTTATGAAAGGTTAAATAAAGCAAATAAACACATTCCAAATTTTTCCTTAAACTATAGTCATGCCCTGTTTTGTTGATAAATACTTCTTACCACAGTTCCTAATACTGTATTTTATAGCTCAAGTAATTTTTTCCTAGTGGAAAGTTCCATTCTTTGATCACCACTGTCAGAAAATGAAAGAAACCTCAACTACAATGCTATCACAGTTCTTTGTTTTTGAAATATGCGAGGTAGTCAATATTAACAAAAGTGAAAGGAGAGAACATTTTAGCTTTTGACAAACAGAAAGTTATTATATATGCCTCTGTAAAATGGGATAGTCAACATTTATAGAAAATTAGTACTTTTGAAGACAGAAAGGATTCTTGGCATTGCCTACTTTAGGCAAGATAAATGTTGTCATGCTGAACAGATATGCAAGAGAATGAAGACCAAGAAGGAGCTATAGCATTTGGAGGTGAATTAGAAGGTCACTGTTGTTGGTGATAGAAGTAAGATGAAGTAAGATGACCACATGAGAGTTAAACTGTAAACTAAACACTTTGGGTTTAGTAAGCCAGAAATAAGCTAATCTACATAAAAGAGACTGAATGTCCTCCAGGCCAGTAAGACTGAACTGGAACCTGATTGAAGGCATTACCTTATCTAGAGAAAGAATGTATCCTTCATAAGAGATGCTGGCCAGCAAAGAAGAAGCAGAGAGACACAAGCCAGAGAAGGGAGTGCCCTGATAAGATGATGTAAACAGTCATTTTTCTTAGGGAGACACATCCTTATCATGGAAGCAGACTCTCCGATGTCGTTAAACATTCCAGTCACCCATGCTAACTACAAGAGAGCCTATTCTTTATCCACCAAGCTATCTTCTGATAAACTGACTTTCATGTAGCTTTTCTGTAGGAAATGTGTAACAGAAAAAGATGGTTTAACAGTTCTATTTCCTTTTTCTAACACATACCCTGGTTTATAAATCCAAATCAGTACGAGTCATCATCCCGAATATAATCAACTCTGTAAAACTGCTAAGGCTGTTTCTCTGCAGCTGCCAGGCTGAGGGTCACAGCCTGCATTTACTGAGTTCACAGAAGTAAATGGCTTCTTGGCAGCCAGCTAGCTGACCTTCCCTGGCAACAAAACTACTGTGTTGCTTGCTTTGTGTCAAATGACTTCAGTAAGTAACTTTTGAGAAAAGGGTCGGAGTGAAAAGATGGTCAGATGAAAGCATACTACAGAGGGTTAAAGCATGAAAGTGTCTCAATAATACTACTCCTTTATACTTATGTTGTGTCTTACAATTTTCAGAACACTTCCACTTAAATTATCTCATTTGACTATTTTGTCAGGGAAGCAAGGATTTCAGAACCCACTTGACAAGTGGAAATGCTGGCATTTAGATATTATGTGATTTACAGGTGAGAAGTAGAGAGAGAGAGAACTCTTTCTCCCATAAGTCCGGGGTTTTCCCATTGGTCTGTACTTTATAGAGTTTCTTAGGCATTGTGCTGATCACCATGGGACTGTGAAAGTTTCGCGAAGCACTTTTCTGGGCCTTAAAGAAAAGGCAGTGCTACAAAGCTGCACACTTAGATTGTTTATCTTGTCGTTTTTAAGCTTTAAGAAAGATCAATTCAGTTATTCACCAACTCAATCTAAGCATTAGAATTATAATGGGAAATAGGCAGATATGTGTTTTTCCCTCATCAGTCTTTCAGATTTGGAACATCTGGGATGTCCGCTTTCTGGTTTGCTTTAATGCCCAGAGGCTGGAGAATTCCACATTGTTGAATATGTAATGTGCCAAGCATAATTCCAGGGACTTTGTATGCCTTATGTCACAAAATCATCTCAACTACTTTATAAGGAAACTTTGCCAAATCAAAATCTTTTGAGGGGACACTCAGCTGACTTCTAATTTACTTTCTAGGTATCTTTTTCCCTAATAAACTCCATGAAAACAAGTGCTCTCTGTCTTGCCCTCTGCTACAATTTCAGAACTGTAGCAAAGAATGTTCCATAAATGTTTCTTAAATTAGGTAGAAAGAACCTATCTTTAAAGATAAATTATTGAATAAGGTTTTCAGTATTTGGCATGTTGAATCAAAGATTCACACAAAGGTCTGAATTAATCCAGAGTCTGTGTTTCCTTTTTGACCTGAATTTTGTTATCTCTTTGTATGCTGACTGGTCGTATTTTTGTGTTAAAACTCATCTCAACTCATCTCAGAGTTTTATAACCATGAATTTCCATTTCTTTCATGCCAACAATTTATCTATCTTTCTATTAAGAGAGCCAGAACTAAGCTTTAATCAAATACCAAATTTATAAACAGATAGAAACTTAAGCTGCAAATATATAGGTATATAAGAAAGAAGATATTTTTCCTTTAATTTAGATTTCTAGCAGAGGAATAGAGGAGACTTCACATCTTCTTTTCTTGATCAGTTTTTTCTAAAATTAATGTTCTTATAATTCGGGAGATTCCTTACCTACTAAGTTAGTAAGTAGGCTGTTAGCTACTGGATTGTCAGCAAGTTGCTCTAAAAATATTTGGAAAAAAAAGTTTTACCCTGCCATCACAGAAAGTTTAAGGTGATAACATCACTTATAAGAGAATGGTAAATTAATAAGAAATTAGAGAGAAATGCTTTCTCGCTCTCATCCTGGACATAACAGGTGAAGATCTTGTCAAAGCCAGCCTTCCTTCTCCTGACCTCCCTCACCAGGACTAATCCTTTTATAGTTGTAGCAACATTCACTTCTCAGTTACCATATATCATAGTTATAACTATCCATTTGGTCAATTAATCTGCAAATATTTTCTGAGCTTCTGCTTTGTGACGGGCACTGCTGTGGACTAGATGTCTAGTCCAGTGTTCTTTACAGCTTAGTGGCTAAGTATCTAAAAAGAAAAACTGGAAGCTGCTAGGCCTTTAAAAATTTGGGCCCCAAGCTGGCACAGTGTCATTTTTACTGTATTCTATTGGTTAAAGCAAATAACTAGGCCATCCAGATTCAAGGAGAGGGGAGAAAATGCTACCCTCTGATGGATGAAGCACAATTTGTGACTATCTAACTCATCAGAGGATATATGAGTATTTGCTTAACGACACTTTCCACTAGACTTTAAGCTCTGAGAAAGCAGGAATAATATTTAGTATTGCTCACTATTGTTACACCAGTGTCTAGCATTGGTACCAAATGAATGACAGTGTCAACAAATGCTAGAAATGGATGAGGAAAGCAAATACTTTGCTCTCATATCACCTCCTTCTCTTCTTATGATCTTGAAAGACATTGCTAATGGATCACAGAAATCTTTCTTGTGGGATCCTAATATGACCTCAAAAACTTGCTTGATACTGTGATCCAAGTAGTCCTTTGCCAATGAAAGTTGTCATGTATGTTAATCACCATGGGCATTAGCCCCAGGGAAGCCTTTAGGGAAGTGGAAAACACTAGGCTTAAAAAGATGTGTAAGATGGGCCAGGTATGGTGGCTCATGCCTGTAATCCCAGCACTTTGGGAGGCTGAGGTGGGCAGATCACGAGGTTAGGAGTTCAAGACCAGCCTGGCCAATATGGTGAAACCCCGTCTCTACTAATAATACAAAAATTAGCTGGGCATGGTGGTGCACACCTGTAGTCCCAGCTACTCAGGAGGCTGAGGCAGGAGAATTGCTTGAACCTGGGAGGTGGAGGTTGCAGTGAGTCAAGATTGCACCACTACACTGCAGCGTGGGTGACAGAGTAAGACTCTGTCTTTAAAAAGAAAAGATATGTAGGATTTAGAAGTGCAGAAAGTATGAATCCAGGCTTTTACGGCTTTTATTTTTCCTTTAGATGAATTTATACGAGGAGTCTCCTCTTTGCAGACAAATTTTTTAAAAATAACGAAATCTATCACCCCCTTTCTGGATGCATGAATCTTCTTGAGGTACATGATTTTGTGAGTATACAACTACTTGTGTGTGAAGAAGGAGTGCCTCTCTCCAGGAAGGTACAGCCCTGGTCTAGGGAATGTGGCTTGACTTAATGCTTTGATGAATCACACAAACTTCCAGGCACGTAAGACACATTCGAGAGGGTATTTGAACATGAACAATGGCGAGAAGGCATAAATGAAGGTTATTCTCTAGTTCTTCATTTTTACCTCTAGAAATCGTTTTTCTTATAAGTAGTGATCTTTCAGGTTGAAGGTGTGTATCTACAATACTTTATTTTAGGACTGGTTGATTCTACTCTATGAACAGCTGGGTTTACAATGATAACTAGTAAGCATCCAACAATGATTATGGTTCCTCCATGTCAAAACCACCAAGTGAAAAATGAAAGCACCAGCCAACCAGATGTTTTGTCTACATGATGCCAAACTATTAGTTAGACTAAAGCAACTCTACTCATCCCCTTTAATTGTCTTGCCAAAGTGCAGAAGTCACAATCAATAGAAAAACCAGAAATCCGGACTTGTGGTTTGTTGACTTCCAGGAGATGAAATTAACCTGTTGATTGATGCTTTCACTTTTCAACTAGATGTTGGGGCACCATAACCACAATTCAATATACAACGTGAATTTGTATCAGGCTGCCTGGAACTCGCTGGTATCTCTAAGTTCCTATATATTAGACATAACTTTGCAAAATGAATTATTCTAAAATCTCTTTTTTTCATGCCTTGAATCCTATAATATACCCATTACTTTGAAAAAGAAGTCTTAGCCTGATATCCAAGATCCTCAAGCTAACTGCCACCTCTGTCCCACGACTCCCGTATGTTTTATGTATTACAGCACAGTGTTTTTCCACCTGGACATTGTTGACATTTTGGACTGGATAACTCTTTGTCATGCAGGATTGTTATATGCACTGCAGAATGCTTACCAGCATGCCAGCCCTCTCCTCTTTTCCTTCCATGTCATTCTCTTTTCCTAGTGCATGTGGTTCTTCTTCTTGGATAAACTTTTTGTTGGTAAGAGAAGTGGATAATGTATTTGTCCAGTTTCTTTCCTTTCTACCAAGAGCCAGGAGGGAAATAGAAAGAGAAGGAGAGGCCAAACAGACAATGGGGAGAGGAACAAGTGTGGACTTATTTTAATTATTGGACCCCTTCGTGTTAATAAGACAAAGATTGCTTACTTTATATATATTACTTTACATCTAGTGAAATAGTTTAACATATAAGCCAGACCACATACAAGCTGGACTCTCTCATTTGTTCCTCCTTAAAGTCCTATAAATAAGGAACATTTTCTCCATTTTACAGAGGAGGAAACTGAGGCACACAGAGTTTCATTTATTTGCCACAAACAGCTCATATAATGAAGGGAGCCATGATTCAAGGTATGACAAGCTGTACCCCAAAGCCCCTGCTTTAAGCTGTTTTAAGTTTATAATGATTTAGGAGATGTTATCCTTGAGACTCTTTGCTTTGGTTTCATCTTCCTGTTATTGAAAGATGGATCACCTGAGAGGAAAAGCCAATTGAATTTCCATCTTCCCTGTGTATTTCCATTCCAGGGCTTTCACTTGCCTTTAATGACTTTCTCAGGCCTTCCTCTTGAGAGTGAGACCTTCCAGGGCTGAGCTCAGCTTGAACATGAAGCTTTTGGGAAAGAGTTAGGAAAGTCTGTTCAGCTATTTTTTTTAAGAAGGAAAAAATAAAAAGATATAAAGTACCACTTATCCCATTCCCAAAATAACTTAGTGTTTGGGCTCTCAAATTTACAAGTGGTCAGACCTTAATGAGAAAACTCAGAGTTAGTTGAAAAGGATGTGAATTTAAGAGTCTTCCCTCCTCTCCCCTTCCTGAGCACAGGTGAGTGTGAAGCACACTGCTGTCAGATGGCTGGCGTACTTGTTACAGAAAGGGCTGAGGTTTCCTTATATAGAAAGTTCATCAGCTGTGGCAGCTTTGGGTTTTCATTAAGGCTATTTCCCCCTTTATTCTCCCTGTACTCCTTTTCCTTACACAGCATCTTCTCCAGGTTTGCTTTTCATTCTACAAAACTCACTTATGAGTGCCAAGTTTAGACAAAGCATCCAACTAGGGGTCCATTTATTTATCCATTCAAATATATGTGTTGAATTTCTACAAAATGCTAGGTAAGGTGCTAGGCATTTTACATATGTTATTTCATTTACTCCAAGAACTCTTCAAAGTGGGTATCATCATTACTGATTTACATTAAAGAAACCCAAGTGTCAGGTTCACGGCTACACCAAATGTCATGCTGAGGTCCAAAGGGAGTGGGTAGGTGAGCAGAAAGAAGACTCAGGGGGCCGTAGGCAGGTGTAAGAACTTAATCCAGCAACAGCTCTCATCAACGGCTTTCTTACACCAGCTCTCTTTTTATCTCAGCTGTCTGCTCCAGCTCCGTGGCTCCTGCAGCCCCCACGCCTGCAGCTGCATGGTTTGCTCTCCCTTGGCTTCAAGGTCAGCAGCTGACCTCTTTCTGTCTTTGGGCATGAGCAAGCCGAGCAGTGCCCTGGCTCCCTTCTGTTCACGTGCAAAGATGGAGAGCTGTAACTCTCTCTCTTTCTCTGGGTGCCAGTGCGCCTGCACGGTGTCAACAGGGAAATCATACATTTTACAGACAACAGTGGCTTAGGGCCAAGGAACGGCCTGCCTGTGTTATGGCTACATGGCTGTGATAACAAGTGGAGCTAGACACCTGCTTTCTGATCTTGTCAGGTCACGCAGGGTGGAAACATCCTACCTCGGCCTGTCCTTGACCAAAGCACAGCAAGGTATGTGGTTAAATTAAGTATATTGCCGTTGGATATTAATGTGAATGTAGAACTGAAATTCAACCTAAGGGTTTGTCTTTCTGCAAAGCCCATGCTTTTAACTACTAGAAATCATTTCTTCCTAGCAACAAACCAGAGCTGGGAGATCTGGGTTGTTGTTTATGTTACATAAAGAAGGGTAGGAAGAATTGGGGATACTGAGTCTGGCAAGACGTGCCGCCAGATATTTGATTAATTTGATGTGGAAAAGGAATAAATAGTTAGGGGCTGTGGGTTTTTGAATGGTAGAAGATACATGGAGAAATATTTTAGTTCAAAATGTCAAAGGTTTTTTTTTTTTTTTATCAGTTAGAACTCTCCAGCAAATGAATATACCTACTTCCCTACCCTCAACCTGGCCCCAGCCAGAGAGAAAGGAGTACCCATAATTTGAAGAATTAAAGCACAGCCTGTATAATCACTGTCAGGACTGTTCTATTATAGGGAGGATTCAGGCAGCTGGTGAGCAGGTGAATAAGATGAGCCGGCTTTGTGATTCTGTAACTTCCTGGCCTCAATACCAGGAGTCTATAGGATCTGGAATCAGTTTCTTCACCTGTTTAGGCTTCTCCATTTGTTAAGGTTATTTCTTGCTCTAATGGTCTTGATTGTAATTATCAAGGTTAAAACTGTATCTATGGATATAATTATAAGTGTGGCTTTTTTACTATTTTAGTCTGACAGAGGTTAGCATAATGTTGAAATCTTGAGTTTTGTTCTATGGTTTGCTGGCTCAATCCTGGCAAACTTGAGCCTGAGGTCAAAGTATTCTCTTACTAATTTACTCTTATTTCTTTCTCAGTTTAATTCAAAGTTTGTTTTATTTAGCATCTGGCATCACTGAGGAAAAAGTCTTCTTATATATTCCCAGACTTCCAGTCTGAAGATGTCCTGGTCCTTCTAGAATTATGATTCATCTATAGAGAAGGGTGAGCTAGATCAAGAGTGACTGGCAGCCAGAGAAAAGACTTGTGGCAGGGCTGGAGATCAAGTAGAGTGACAGAGGATGGTTGTTACAGGCATCAGGTGACACTCTACAGATAGTAGAACAGTTTACAAGCAACCCTCATAAAGGGTTGTTGCAAGGACTACCTGTGTTAAATATATATTACGTGCTCAGAATGGTGTATTGTAATAATAGATATAGCAAATAATACTGTTTTCTTGTTATGACTGTTTTTATCCTCTATGTGCAACAACCACACTCAGTACCTGCTCAATAAATAGGCGGTGAATGAACAGAGGAATGAACAAATAGCCCCTTTAGAAAGTAGTTTTTTTTTTTTTTTAAATAATGATTTAAAGGCAAAAGTCATAGTTGTATGTCTTGGTAATGGTAAGATTTTTACAGAGGAAATGAGAGGGCCCTGTAAAACCTGACGTCCTAATGATATCATACCGTTATTGTGAGCTGTCAGTCCAGATATTTCACTGTGATTCTTTTTATGGTGAAACTCTTGGAAATAAGATGGCCTATAAAAATATGATTATGAGATGAGTATTTATCATTATTATTGCCTTTGCCAATTTCTAAGCCTGAATGAGTTTTTGCTTGAGCCAAGCTGTTCAAGATTGTTCTTTTTCTGTTTTTTTTTTCCAGTGACCCAAATGCCTTTAATTTAGAAAAGAAATATGCATATTTATTCTTTATATTTATATCTAAATATATGTATGTATTATGTTCACTGGGCTAAGCTGTCTCCTGTTGTATTGAAAAGGATGCAGATTCAAACTTCTTCTAGGCATGTATGAGGGGGGCCACCACATCCTATCTTGAGTCCTTGTCAATTGAGCCAAGGCCTCTTCCCTTGCAGCCCAGGTAGTGGTTGCATGGGGAGAAGCAGGCAAGCTGGAGAATTACCAAACTGCGTTCTCACTTCAGGAAGTCATCAAAGTTACATGCAAATGTACCCAGGTACTCTCAGTGAAGCTCATGTACATCAGACCTTGGATCAGACCAATCTACCAGCTCTGCTAAGCTCCTGACCTGGCAGTTAGGGACATGAAATCATACAATTAGAGCCTGGGTTATAGAAAGAAGTGTGGGCTGTCACCTAAAGGTTTTCCAAAGTGAGATCACTTGGGGTCTAGCCTTCAGTCTTGTAGGCCTAAAAACTGGAATTTGCCAGCCTACCCAGTCCAGTATTTAATATATAGTTAATGGCTCAATAAATACTGGAAATTAATATTCTTATTTTCTCTAACTTGGTGACCTATTGCCAAGTTTTGAGAGTTCTCTCACTGTTGCTGTCTATATCTTGAAATTCCCAAGTTACTTTCGTGGACATCACCCTCATGCACAAGGCATAAAGTAGACGTCTTGTTAGCATTGGGAAATAAAGGGTAAGAACATTTTTTGTTATCTCCTGCTGCAGCATTCATTTTCTTGGCCCAAGTGGGGAGGGGGTGTTTGTGGTATAAACACATGTATAGGAACCTCTCTTTTATGAATGGGAACAAACACACATTTGGCTTCTGGGGATCCTGCCAAAAAGAGGAAGTCAAGACTGGCTGATAGAAAATACTTAGAATCTCAAAGCATATTTGAAACACAATCTTTTTCAACCAAAGAATACATAAGGTATCCTTTCTTAAAAGAGGATCCCCAATGAACTATATGTTGCCAGATTGAGTGGGAATAGTGACACTATTTCTCAGTTCTATGGTAAGCCCCTTCCATTGGCTTATCAAATCCTTTACAAGAACCCTGCAAAGTAACTGTCATATTCCCCACTTTATGTAGGAACTGAGGTTCTAAGAGGTTATACAATTTGCTCAGATTCCCTAGCTAATACGCTGCAAAGGCACAATGTGAATTAGTTTCTGCCTTTACTTGTCATACTTCTAACAGTGAAATCTATACTGTCCAGAGGCAAAGAGGGAAAGAGACAAAAGGAGGAGAGAACAGGAGAGAAGGGAACTGGGGCAGGAGAAAATGGTTGTTTGAAGGGGCAAAAATGTAACTCAGAGCAGTGCAAACTCACTACCTAGGTTTTCCACGCTTTATAATTTAATCTATAGTAGCATCTGGTGGAAATTGTTAGTGATCAACTCGTGGAACTGCCAGCAAAGCCTACATTTTGAATGTTGAGTGGAGCATACCCATTTGCTTGGTCTTGGGATGAGAGTTGGGCAAAGATCAAAGTGAGAGAAGACATTCAGGAAACACATTTCTTTAACTGCCTGCAGGAGGAAACTTTTCATAACTGGAAAATGCAGGCCATTACTGCCAACCCTGCAGCATGGAGACTTTACTTCATTAATCATAGCTGTCAGGGTCCTTTCAGTAAACAGCAAGCTGTTGACATACAAAATATCTTCTTTATTTCATGGAAAAGCAAAAGAGGGAAATGGTAAAATATACAAGTCATCAAAGTAAATGCTTACTAGAGTCAAAATAGAATGTTGCATGACCTTACTAAATTCAAAGCAATGTAGAATACTGAAGACATTGGAAATCCTCAAGAGAGCATTTTTCTATTTAGATATAGCTTATATATTTTATGTTTAGATATAGCTCTTATGAAGAAAAATGCAGAGTAAGTACAGATGCAGTGATGACAAGACATTATTGATAAAGGGAAGATATCTAAACTGTAATGCCATCACAGTTGTTTATATGTAATTGAAAATGTATATGTGAGGCATGCATATGGTTGAGTGCAAATCTTCACCTTTATGGATCTGTCTCTCCTAGTTTATAAATAGGGTAAACAGGGGTTGGGCTGGTGGGCAGAGTTGGGACTTAGAGTCAGACAGGTCATCTGGAAAACATATATTACCTGATACGGTTGGGAAGAGCAGCTAAATCCCATTGATACATTTCTTTGAAGTCAGGAGAGGAAGGTGGTCAATCAGAGGGAGGCAAGGCTAGCATCAAATCCAAATGGAGAGAAATGGAATTAGATTTGGGAAAGTGGATCAATGTAGGAGCAGGCTGAGAAGAATGTCACAGATTTTGGGGGGACAAAAGCCATAATAGACATATCTGTGTAAGATAAACAGCAGTTTCTGCCATTTTCACTGTTACTACTTTAGACTATGCCTCCATCATTTATAATTGGCATATCTTAGGAGCTACCTGGCCAAATGGCCTTCCTGCTTCCACTCTTGCTTCCCTGTAGGCTAATATTCCATAGTGATCTTTTTGTATAAATCAGGTAATACTACTCCTCTGCTTAGACACCCCAGTGCCTTTTCATTGAAATCAGAATATCCAAATTTTTTATCATGGCCATCCAGTTCCTCTGTTAGCAGGACCCCGTTGTTCTCTCAACTCAAATTATTTTATTCTTTCTATGATTTATTCTGCTATAATTCCACTTTTATTTTCTTTTTTTTTTTATCATGCATATAAAGTTGTGTCTGCTTGAAGGACTTTGTAGTTGCTATTCTGTTACCAGGAACAGTTTTTTTTTTTTTTTTTTTTTTTTTTTTTTTTTTTTTTTTTTTTTTTTTTTTTTTTTTTTTTTTTTTTTTCCTGACATTCACAGTTTTGACTTCTATTTATGATTTATGGTTCAATTCAGATATCTCCTACTTACTCAGGTATTTCCTACTTACCCAGAGGGGGCTTTTAAAACCTTCTTATCTAAAATAGTACATAGCAATTCCTAATAGTATATATTTTTTATTTTTGGTTTGGGAGACCTGCATGGACAGGAAATCTCTTTTTAGACAGAATCTTACTCTGTTGCCCAGGCTGGAATATGGAATACAGTGGCATGATCTCAGCTCACTGCAGCCTCTACCTCCTGAATTCAAGCGATTCTCATGCCTCAGCCTTTCCCAAGTAGCTGTGATTACAGGCTTGAACCACCACACCCTGCTAATTTTGTATTTTTTGTAGAGATGGGGTTTTGCCATGTTGGTCTGGCCGGCCTTGAACTCCTGACCTCAAGTGATCTGCCCTCCTCAGCCTCCCAAAGTGCTGAGATTACAGGCATGAGTCACCATGCCCGGCCTAAGAAATCTTTTTATATCTTCATTCAGATATAAAGTATAACGAATTGACAGAATAGCTTGCTAGCTGTGAACACTGGACTGCCGCCTGCCAAATGGTGAATACCATAAACTGTCCATGCCAGTTCAGCATCTATAAAAAACTGTTATAGTCAATGTGATAATGAATGTGAAAGGGCCTGGAAAATGTAAGAGAAGCCAGTTGCTCTTAGGAGAATCATGGAGTTACACATGCAGATGTAAGGAATAAGGAATTTATATTTTACCCAACATAAATTCAAGCAGAGAAAGAAAAAATTTCCTCAAGAAAATGTGGTTTTGAATTTTTTCAATTAAGAAAATCATATAAGAGAAATATTCATTTCAGAGGCCATTTATCATAGATTCTGGAATCGGAAGACAATTAGCAAATTATGTGTCCAGTATCCTGCCTTCAGAAACATCATTCATGGACTATTAAGAAAACAGGGGAATCTGTGTTTGAATATTGACTCCATTCCTGTCTAGCTGGGAAACCTTGAGCAAGTCACTTAAGCTCTTTGTGTCTTAGTTTCTTTATCTGAAAAATTTACAAAATATAATATCAACCTGGAATATAATTCTAGCCAGAATATATAAAATAATATGTGGAAAACACTTTGAGCAGTCCCTGTTTAATAAATACTAGCTATAATTATCTTCATCTTGAAACAACGTGACTGAATTTCGGAACATTTCAGGGACTCATTCAAAATTACACAGCTAACATATTGTGAGGCAACATCTAGGACCTAGGACTTCTGCCTCCTCAAACATTGTGGATTTAAGCATTTAAAAAACATTTATGCAATTAAATATTCTTAACACCTGAAATAGACATTGATACAAAACAATGTATTATAATAATTTTTCTAAAGAGAAAAAATATACATAGATATGCATGAGAAGTATGGAAAGAAGTATATCAAAATGCAAATAGTGAGTATGTGGCAGAGGGAGTTTGAGAATATGAATGATTTTATCTTGTGCTACTGTGTTTTCTATATTACTAGCAATTTAGCAGATAATGACTTTCATCATCAGAAAATTGTTATTTTTAAAAAGGCTAAGCAACAATAACACTAGCAGCAAGAATAAAAATTCTGCATGTCTTGAATATATGTTTTGACAAATCTTAGTTTTATTTGTACCACGCTAAAGTTTGAATGTTTGGGACTTCCAATACTCATGTTGAAATTGAATTGCCGTTATAGCAGCATTAAGAAGTAGGACCTTCATGAGGTTATTAGGCCATGAGGGCTTCATGCTCATGAGTGTGGTTGGTGCCAGTATGAAAGGAATGAGTTTGGCCCCTCTTGTTCTCTCTAGCCTTCTTTCTTTCCACCATGTTAGGACATAGCATGAAGGCCATCATGAGATGCTGACACCTTGATTTGGACTTCCCAGCCTTCAGAACTATGAGCTAATAAATTTCTGTTCATTATAAATTACTCACTCTCACACATTCTGTTATGGCAGCACCAATTAGACTAAGATATACTACTTTACATTTTCCAGACAATTCTAATTTAGATTCTTGCTGAGCTCCCATAGAATCTTGTACATACTCCAATCTCCCACATTGCTGTACTTGAATTCCTTGTTTAGGTGTCAGTTTCCTCACCTATTTATAAATTATTTTTTATCCTGGGTACCTCAGATAGTGGCATATTAAAACATTTAATGAATGATAAATCCATCAAGATCTTGACTTTAGAAATAGTATTCCAAGGGACCACTTTAATTCCATAGTTACTAAGATGACTGCAAGAACCCCATTTTCTATACTAGTGCATTATTGTTAGTTTTTGGTATTCTATTTCAAACCAAATCTTCATATGTTTCGAATTGTTTTCCCTTTTATATTAAAATATTCACAAACCATATTTAGCATTTCCATTTTCTATTCAATATAATTATTCCATATCAAATGTTACATCCCAATTTTACATGGAATTTAATATTATATTCCATATCAAAAATAATTTTATAATCCTCCTCTGAAAAATGCTTCAGAAATTTGACCACGTTGCCCCTTAGTATATTTCATATCATTAGTGCGTTTCATGGACATTTTTATAACTTACTAAAATATTTTATAATCTGAGTTTCAAGTCTCCTCCCGGAAACTTTTGAGCCCATTTCCTTAGTGGAGTTGTAAATGAGTTTAAAAGGCAATGAAAAGTGTGTGAACTATTGGACAGCTTCTCAGTACTGCTGTGCATAACACACCTGCTGGATTCTTACACCTTCTGATGGCTTCTATGGGCCTGACTTTGGTGCTTGCAGAGGCTAAAGTAGCCTGGTGTCTTTCATCAACAGCCTCCAGATAGATACCTGCAGAACACTGCAAAATAGTTATATAGGTGTTTTCATGTGGTCCAGTTGAGAGAAGAATTAGTGGTACTGAACAATGCATCTCCCAGAGAAAGTATCAATGAGTAATTCTGTAAACAGAGAAGCCAACCAGCTTCTGACTGCCAGACATTATCAAGAATCTGAACTGCAGAGGACATTTAAAGTGGAGAAATGGAGGCCCCATTAATCCCCTATCCTCCACATTCTTCTTGTATTTGTTCGTGTATCTCACTAGAGAATCATAAGTTAAAACTGAGAGCATAGTAAGGTATATAAGATATCACACAGTTTTAATCTTGAAAATAGTACCTAGGCTTTCTAGGCCTCAGCTATAAAAATAATAATAATAATCAAAACCGTAATAATAGCAACTAACATTTATTGAGGATTCACTTAGTCTCAGGTACTATTCTAAGTGCTTCATGTGTATGAGTTCCTTTTATAAAATGCTTTCCTCATGTAGTTTGTTGTTAGAATTAAGAGAAATGACCCAGGCAAAGTTTTTAGCACAGGGTCTTACCAATAATACTGACTTTTCAGAAAAATTAGCTGTTTTTTAATTGTTAATAAACAACAACAATAATAAATCCCTCCTATTCTAAATAAAACTCTAAGAGGCTTTTAAAATTTCTTGGTTTACAGATAAAGCCCCAAGGCTTTGTAAAATCCCAGAATGACCCACAGCCCAGCTCAGTGCCTGACACAAATTAGTCAACAAATATAAAAATCGTTAATATCCTAACTTGTATAGATTCGTTTGCAAGTAGATTTTGCAGAAAAGAGAGTATGTAGTTTTCTTTCGATTCTCAAAATAGTTCATGGTCTAAGAAATGAAGAGAACCACTACTTGAAAAGAGAATTTATCACTGCATGAATAACAAGGTCTAGTAAGAATCATAAGGAAGTGGGGAGGAAAGATGTGAGTAGGCCTGGCTCCCCACCCTAAGAAGGTTTGGAACAGCCTTGTGATGTTACTGTCTGGGCTGGCAGTTCAGGACTGTTTCCTCTCCCCACCTGGAAATTCCCATTTGCCCTCTGAAGGCATTTACATAAGACTCTGTGGGATTACTGGCTGTACATCTAGGCTTGAGTGGAGTGTTTGGATGCCAGATAATTTCGTTCTGGTTTTGTAGAAATCATAGAATGTTAGCACTGGAAAGAACCTCATACATAATCTATTTCTGGGCTTTCAGATTTGTAGCAGATGTGTCACCGTTCCCCTTCCTGCACCCATAGAAGATATCTCTAACTAGGGATGGCAATCTTACCTTCTGTGTCTTTTGAATCCTTCTTATCTTAATATGATATGCAAGCATTATGAATATATTGAAATTAGCATGCACAAGGAAAACAGCTTTCCATCACTATCACATGTCCAATATCCTCCTTTTACAGCTGGGAAATTCAAGAAGATGACATTTGGTAAGTCTATGAATTAGATCTGATTACTATGAAGTGAGTGATGTGAAAGTTTTGAGGCATGAATGGTTGTGACTACACACTACAAACATTTTAGTACCAAATATAATTTTATTTGCCACTGTTGTTATTTTTTCCTCATTTTTTTTAGAATAAAGAAGGAAACTCTTGTAAGTGATTATTTATCTTGTGTCTACACACAAGTCTAGAAAGCAACAAAAAGTGGGGCCCTGAGTAATAAAAAGAAATTATAAGTGATTTTAAGCACAATAAGTTAGTCAAGCAAAGTTTCAGGTCTTAGATAACTCTCTCTCATTTCTCAGTATCCTTGAAAAAAGTAGTTTGGGAAAGTCCTGTACTTAAATTTAAGAGAACAGGGGCTGTTATAACTGACGGAGGATAAGTCACTTAGCCTTTCTCAGCCTCAGTTTCCCCTACTGTAATAGAAAGATACTAGACACTTCATAGGAATGGAAAACTTGTTTTCTTATTCAAAAAAGAGGAGAAAATAAATGTCTGTTGAACAGAAGAATATGAACATTCATTTATTTTTTCTCTTGTATGTATGTGTGTATCTGTGCATATATGCAACAAGAAAGCATATTTAAGGTGAGAGGAAGAATTGGCTAGGGAAAGACACTAAATAAAGTGCATCTCCACCTTTTAAAACAGTTAATTAAATAATGTTGACCTGGTTTCAAAAGTAAACATCACTGTAGTTTATAACTTAGGATAAAATGCTTGCTCTGCATAACGGTATAGGATATGAGACTTGTCAGAAATTTTCCAGTTGAGTTTATGAGAAAAACTGGAGAAAATTTGAGTCTTTAAGCAGACCCATAGAGATCAAATGTAAAGTTCTGGCACAGGTTAGATTTTTCTTGTGAGGATGTTAAGGTGCCTAGGGAGAAGAGGATTGCCAAATACATAGCTATTCTTCTGCCTTCTTTATCATATACTCTAAGTAAACTGGCTTAAGTCCAGTCCTTCTCTCTCCTTTTGCATTGATCCCTTTTGGAAATATGAAAGTTACAGATGTAAATTACAAAGTAAGCCAGTATTATATGAAAACATATTTATTGGGTGAATAATAAAACTTAGCTAAGGAGTTGTTAGAATTAGAATTCCCCCTATTTGAAGTACAAGTTTCCAATAAACAAACAGAAGCAAAACCCCAAATGAGAAAGAATATATTGGTAACCTAAATCATAGGCATTTGAGGGTGTGTTCAAACAATCTATCTACTTCTTTGTAATTTACTGTAGCACTGATGACAAAGCATAGACATACAATGAGAAACATAAATCAGCATTATCAGTGTGACTGTGCAATCACTACAAAGCTTGGCCTTCTTAAATGTGGCCACTTTAACTGACACACACCCACAGAGGCACCAGAAATCTCCCTGCAAACGAGATTTGCCTATAGTTTTGTGGCAATGCCATTACAAAAAATCAAAACAACTCTCAGACCATGGTTAATAAATAAGAGAGAAAAGAAGAAGTAACAAACAACTTCCATGGGTTGCCAGGCACGCAAGGCAGTACCTTGAACCTCATCTGAAAAACAGGCAACTCGGATAGCTTTTAGAGCCCAGGAGTGGAGTGAAGGCTAGAGGCTGAGAGGAGCTATGCACTATTATTTGGGATATTTCCACATAATCTACAGGATGGGGAAGTTCAGTTCCCCACCACATAAACTGTGCTCTTTTAGATGTGGCTGAAACAGGTATCACTGTAGAATTAGAAAGCCATCTAGAAATGACATTGTTTAAAATTGTTCTTTCAGGTTGATAATTCCATAACAATCACATAAATAATATACAAAAACAAAACTAAAATCAGAATCACTCAAGTTTCCAATTTTTCTTTCTTTTTAAAGATGACCTCAGATTTATTCTCAAAGTGCAAATCTGGATATTAAGAAAATAGTAGGTGTGGGGGAAATGTAGCCCCATCTTCTGTCCCCCACCCTCCAAAACGGGGCTGATTTGATTCCTTCTCCCTAGCATTTGGACCCTTCCATCTATACTTTAAGATAATCATTTTTCAGCCGACCTAGTCGGGTCCCATGGCTCCTGATGGTGAGAGCCAGCAGCTCGTATTTGTCCCTGAGTCCCACAGAAATGGCCAGTGTCTCCTTCAACAGGGACCTGGTGTGGACCAGCATTCCCAGAAAGTCCTCGTTGAGCCTGCTCTCCTGCCGGCTGTCCTGTTCCTGGCCCTGCTTGAACTTGCTCTCCAGCTCAGTGAGGGATTTGTCCGAGTTGGAGTAGGCATCCCCGATCTGGTGGGACTCCCGCCGCAGGTACTTGCCATAGCTCTCTTCCCCGTCCAGGTCGTAGGAGATGCTTTTGCTGATGCCCTCCAGCACGCGCCCAGCATCCTCCACCTGGCGGCCCAGCACGGTGAACTCCTCCCGCAGGGTGAGGCTCAGCAGGCTGCCGGCCTGGCTCCCCTCCCCCTGGGAGCAGCGCCTGTGGTCACTCACCCTGAAGAGCAGCTGGCACTTCTCGGGGTCATCGTTCTCCTCATAGTCCCCATCGGGCACGAAGTAGTGATGCAGGGTCCCATTGGACATTTCTGGGTAGAGGGGGCCATCGAAGTAGCCTTGACACAGGTGGCAGAAGAAACTCATGCAGAGGAACTTCAGAAACACCATTCTGGATATTCACGATGGCCAGGGACCCCAGGAGAAGACTTTTCACCCAGGCACAAGGAAAGGAGTGTCTTTGCGAGTCAGCGTCTCCCTGAGACAGCGGCCGCCTCAGCCCCCGTCCCAGCTGGCTTGCTGCTCCCTGGCCCCCAGTCCCCAGCAGGCTTCATGTGGCTCTGCACACCAGCGTCTGGGTAGCGCGGCCGCAGCAGCTCAGGATGCACCTACCCGTGTGCCCCTCGCTCGGTGGCTGCAACTCCGCCGGCCCTTTCCCGGGGCGCAGCACAGGCGGAGCGGGGAACCCCTCCTCCGCGGCGCTGGCACGATGCTGGCTCCGTCGCCCTTCTCTCGGAGTTTCCCCTTGCTCCCGGGAGATGGAGCGTGTAGCTGGAGAGAAAGGCTCTTGCCCCCTGATAGTATTTCAATTTCTGGACTGGGTGGGAATGCGGAGAGTTTCCTTTGGCTAAAGATATCCTGAGGATCTCTCTGCTCTCAAATTACAGCTGGTTTCGTCACTTGGAAGCCAGGGAACAAGTTTGGAAGAAAACCTCTTACCAGGTCTCTGCTCTTAAAGGTACAGGGTCGCTTTTTAAAGATTGGTAGGGGAGACTCTAAAATAGAATTTAGCTTGAAGGAGAAAATGAGAAGAGAATAAATGGAATTTCCAAAACAAAAACCTGGTTTGTTATTGACATGTTGGGAGGGGGACGGAATGACTACCCTGGAAAAATGCCATTCCACGTGTCTCAATAAATATCAGTTAGGTCGGATTTTTGAGTATGTCTATTTTTATCTTTAAAAGTTTGTGACCTTTGAAGGCAAATTTAAAGTGTCAGAAATGGCAGTTTTGTTTGAAAATGATTGGTTAATTAAAACTGATATAAACAATACTTTGGATGAAATGAAAATACGGAAAGTTTCTTAATGCACTGTCATTAGCATGTATAAGAATGGAAGCTGAAAAACTAAATTTTGCCAGTTTAGTAAGTAAAAGGACAATGAGATCCCTATTTAATTTTATGAAACAATACTAAGCATCTGTATTGAATCTTGAATCTAATAGTTTTACAGTTCTTGCCTCTTTTGAGATTCTTGAAAGCTTTTGAAGAATGTTTCTCGTACTATTATGCTCATTTTCCAGATGGAGAAATGAAGGATCAGAAAGTTAAGCAAATTGATTATAGTCACACAGTTAGATTTTATTGAGCCAGAACTAATTGTCACAAGGTCTTTTAATATAACTTGGTGGGAGGGGGGAATTTTTTTTAACTCAGCCATTTTAATATCTAATTGATTGGCAAATGGCCATCCTAAAGACCATTCATTTTCTTAATGAATATTTCTTGAGCATTTGCTGCGTGTCAAAAACTATTTTAGGTACAGCTGTGAACAAAAATAAAGACAAATTCTTGCCTTCCTGGCACTTACATTTTGGGAAATAGAAAAATTTATGAAAATAGGTCAGGCATGGTGGCTCATGCTTGTAATTCCAGCACTTTGGGAGGCCAAGGTGGGTGGATCACTTGAGGTCAGAAGTTCGAGACCAGCCTGGCCAACATGGTGAAATTCCGTCTTTACTAAAAATATTAAAAAAAAATTGCTGGGCATGATTGTGCATGCCTGTAATCCCAGCTACTCAGGGGACTGAGACAGGAGAATTGCTTGAATCCGGGAGAGGGAGGTTGCTGTGGGCCTAGATCGTACTACTGCACTCCAGCTTGGGTGACAGTGAGACCCTGTCTCAAAAAAAAGAAAAATATGTAAATAAGATGTGTGTCGAACATCAAATAGGGCTGTAGAGGAAAGGAAACCGAGGAAGCGTGGGAAAGCAGACACAGGCAGCGCTCCTGTTTCCGTGGGTATTTTCTCTTTCTTCCTTGGAATGTAACTGAAACATTCAGGTTGACTTGCCAGTGTTCCACACCTATCTCCCTCCCAAGTAATAAGGGACTGGCTTCTTTCAGACTCACAGTGCCACAATGTTCTGGGACTGTTATACTCATTGTCATCACTTTCATGGACATAAGCAACCCACACTCCTGCAGAGACAATGAGAAGTCTGGTTAAGTAACTGGATATTTTGCTGATGTGGTATCACATGCATAGAGTTTTTGAAGCATGTTGACTGCACATTTTAGTTCTTATCCAGATACTTAGCATCATGAAAACATAGACCAAAGAAGTTTTCTTACTGTTTATGCCAACTGGGAGACCAATGCCTATTTTCACTTTATCTCAGAAGAAAGCTATAACTTCCCTCAGTTAAAAGACTGGACTGTTGGACTCAAGAGCTACATTGCTTCATTCCTTTTTTCCCTGGGACATTCAGAAATGACAACAGATGGATTCATATTGGCTGCTTGGCCAAAGAAGAGAAGAGGAATTTACTCTGATTCATTCCACTTCTTGCACAATCCCTCTCTGACTTACCAATTCAATTAAGCAAACCTATATTAAGCACTTACTACTTGCTCCCCACTTGCAGGGTGCAGTGTTAAGGTAATTACAGACACAAAGATGCACAATAAAAAGTTTCAGCCTACAAAGAGTTTGCTGTCTTTTTAGAGAATTGGGCATATACACAGGTAAAGTTATCATCCAAAGGGTGAAGAGTGTTTACTTTCTTCCTGCAGTGACCTCATCTAAAGATGCACCTTCATGTTGTGTATTAGAAAGGAATCATTTTTGTACAAATAACTAAAAATCCACTTCTGTCTAACTGTGCACATTAACTTACAGAAAGCCTAAGATTAAATATTCAGAGAAGGCCTAGTCCAGAACCTAGTTTTTCTCTATTTGTTGGTTCTATGTCCTTGGCTTATAGTCATGCATGGGCAGTCTCTTTCATTTGTGTTCCAAGATGATTACCAGTGTCTTCCAGGCATATGTGTTTCCTTATTCATATGTAACAGGAATGACAGATTGGATTTCCTGGGAGCTTAAATGCAGCTCCTTCAAATCAGCCTCAGTGGTCATAGTTGGCCTGGTTTGGATCATGAATACGTCTTCAAACCAGGCTTACTGTAGTGAGGTTTGGGATTAAACCACTTGGCTTAAGACAATAAAGACTCTGCTTTGCAATTGAAGGCAAAGGTATCAAGTAGCTGGGATTACAGGTGCCCAGCTAATGTAGCAAACTACATGCCTATATGATTTAGGGCCCTGCTAAGGAAAGGAACAGTATAGGAGCACATTCTGGGGAAGTAACCATGAATAATTCCCTTATCTTATGGTTTTTGTCTTTATTAACCACATCCAAGAGAAACTGCCACCCTTGCTGTTAGGTGTTGACCAGCTGGGTGTATAGAGGAAGATTCCTTCATTTGTAGTATTTGTTGATTTCCTTAATCAAAATACTTTTACAATGGCCAATGTCATTGAACTCAAAGTTGGGAAGACGTACACAGTGATACACCATTATATAACATTCCCACCATACAGATAAATTAGATGCAAATAACCCCAAGAGAATAGAAAATAGTACAAATCTAGTAAAATAATTAAGAAATGATTAGTTTGCTTATATATTCCCTTTATTTTAACATAGCTTAGGTAAAAGTTTGTTTATTTATTTTAAGACAGGTCGTTGCTGTGTTGCCTAGGGTAGAGTGCAGTAGCATGATCACAGCTCACTGCAGCCTCAACCTCCCAGGTTCAAGTGATTCTCCTGCCTCAGCCCCCTGAGTAGCTAGTAGTACAGGTGAGCACCACCAGGCCTGGGTAGTTTTTGTGTTTTGTTTTGTAGACACGGGGTTTCATGATGTTGCCCAGGCTGGTCTGGAACTCCTGGGTTCAAGCAATCTGCATGCGTTAGTCCTCAAGGTGTTGGGATAACAGGCTTGAGCCACTGCACCCTGCCAGTTTATTTTAAAATAATATCCATGTTTAACAACTGACTTGCAAAGTAACACAGCATGGCCTTTTGTTTAAACACTTCATGTTCATTTCTAAAATGTTTTCTGCTCTATGTTGTTCATATGTGCCCAATTCCATCTTGGGCTGCTGAGGTCAGTACTAAGGTGGGCTTCTGAGGGTTGACCCAGAATGAATAAAGCCAGAGGAAATGTCTAAACATAGACATGCCAGACAGAGGACTTTGAAGACTAAAGTCAAGAAGCACCATCTATGGATAAGGACAGTAGTTGAGTTGAGTCTAGGGCTGAAAACTAGGGACAAAATTAAAGGACAGAAACTGGGCAAATTTAAAGATAAAGAGGGACTTCAGGAGTAGTGGCTGTATAAGGAAATAGGTGAGCATCATTGCCCAATTCCAGCTGCTTATATGTGTGTAAACACTACTATACAGTGCCAGCAAGACTGCCAGCTCAAGACTGGCTTATCCCTTATCATTTTTAGTGCACTTTAAAATTTTCTTTAGATCACTTATCATTTTAGAGAAGTGGTAGAAAAATTTAGGTTGGAATTATGAATCTAAATATCTCTGTGACAGATCTTTAAATTCTGTGACTTCTCCTTGTCAAAGGTTTTTGTGATTTATTGACTGTCTCTGATTATTTAAATAGTATAACTTTTTTTTTCTGAGACAGAGTTTCACTCTTGTTTCCCAGGCTGGAGTACAGTGGCATGATCTCAGCTCACTGCCACCTCCGCCTCCTGGGTTCAAGTGATTCTCCTGCCTCAGTCCCCCGAGTAGCTGGGATTTACAGGTGCCCAGCTAATTTTTTGCATTTTTAGTAGAGATGGAGCTTCACCATGTTGGGAAGTCTGGTCTCTAACTCCTGATCTCAGGTGATCCACCCACCTTGGCCTCCAAGAGTGCTGAGATTACAGGCCTGAGCCACGGCGCCTGGCCATAGTATAACTTTTAGAGAAAATAGTATAAGGAGGCTTTGTGGAGATTTGGTTCCACCATGCAGCCTAGAAACCCAAAGAGGAGATGGAAGCCCTCATTCTCAACATTCCCTCAAACTGTCAGATTGAGTCCCTGAACCATGTCAAAGGAGAAAAAAAAATCACAACAAAAACAAAGAGTGTTATTTTAAACCAGAGTAGGGGTCCCAAGGTGGGAGGAGAGAGGAAAGCAAGAGAGGGGAAGATAAGGAGAAGGATATAGTACTTAGCACTTTGGGAATTAAAAAAAAAATCAACTAATAGGTAATCAGTAGCATTTAGTGAGCAGCCATTGTTTGCAGAAGGTGAAAAGGACAGAGGGGGAGAAATGGATCAAAGAAAGAAAAAAGCAAGAAGTAGAGAAGAAAAGAAGGTAGGAAGGAAGGAAGGATAAAATGAAAGATGAAAAGAAGGGGGAGAGTGAAATAAAATTTGATTAGTTTGTGCTTTTTGTTATGTTAACTCAATGAAGTGAATATAATTATTTGCTATAAGAACATTGCTTAGAGGCAGAGGGAGACTTAATTAACAAGAATAATCACAAACAAACTTCCTATCAAATATAGGCAATAAAACACACCTATGAAGACAAGGAGAATGCTTGCAAGGAAATAAGGATAATGTGAGAAGGGAGTCTGATCGGTTCTCACAACCTTTCTATATTAGAATATCAGAATGTGCTATGATATGCTATGATAACAGATGTCACAAAAATGTTAACATCAAATTCAAGTTCACTATAGGACAAGGTAACTCAGCAACTTTCCTCTATATGGGCAACTCTGGTGCACCATCTGCAATGTGGGACCTCCTGGCTTGGTGCAGCAGGAGACAAGGGCTCTGAAGAGTCTTGTGCTGCACTTGAATGCATTGGCTCCAAAGTGACACATGTAACTTTGGTATTACAGACCTTTGGCTAGTGACATGGCCCTGCCTCGGTGCAAAGAGAAAGGGAGTCTTACCCTTTCATGTGCCCAGAAGGAGAGAAAAGCCAGATATAAATGAGCACTAAGTGTCTCTACCACACTTTTCTGCAGGAAAAGTACCTATTAGAAATGCTCTAAAACTGCCAAACAGGGAGTAGGTAAGTTGTGAAATATATTCTACAATAATGGAAATATTTCATATTTTCAGTCAGGATAGAAAACACAAGTAAAGAAAAAGGCTACATGCAATTTGCTATCATTATCAGATTCAATGAGTCTGATCTTTCCTGCTCATTTCACCCATGAACACAGTACACACCAAATCATAGAAGAGAGGAGCTAGGGAGAGTCAGAGACGTGGAAGTAAGAATTACAGTCTGAGGGAAGGGAAGGAGGTCAAAGGGGTTGGTGATTCAGAAAGCTAGAGGGGAGAAAACACCCTAAGAAGTATGAAAACTACGGATCAGCTTGGCTGAAGGGGATTCTGGGGGCACAGGTACTAGATGTAAGGTATGTGGGGGCAGTCAGATAGGGAAGACAGAGGAGACAGTTAAATACTCAAGGAGGAGATGTAATCATTGAAAATGAGTGCAGGAGTTAATTCAGAAGAGGAGACTGTTGCAAAGAGGTTGAGTCTTGCACCCGAAACTCAAATAGTGTCTATCTGTATAGTACTGTAAGATGGTCATTTAAATATGTGAGAAGGACTCAGAGCAATTTGGGAGAAATTTGACTACCAATTTACACTCTTTAATGGCCTCTCAGTGCACTTAGACAAAAATGTCATCTCTTTAGCTGGCCTACCAGACCTTGAGTTGCCTGGTCCCAGCCTCTAAATTTTGATCTCCTGGGACTCCCAACTTAGTTTCCTGTATTCAAGCTATAAGGGTTCTAAAAATCTTACATCTTATCTGAAAGTCTTCACTCAAGCCACCTCTCTGCCAGGAACCCCCTTTTCTAACTTCTTTCCTGGCTAATTCCAACTCACTTCTCATATCTTGGTTGTAATTTAATTTCCTCTAAAAGCCCCTCCTCAATTTCTGAACATTAGTGCCCATCTTTCCCTTGTAACTGGATCATAGGGGGTACTCAATGAATACATGTTCACATCCTAGGTTAAGTTGGTCACTTCCTATTTAATATTTCAATGAGATGATTTTGTAGTTAGTGTTTCAATGGCATTTTTTCTTTGTTCTTTTATAGTATGTATTGCAGTGTATTAGAATATGTAACTTAGCTATCTCTCCCACTAGACTGAGAGTTCCTTAAAGGTACCAATAAGGTTATATTTTACTTGCTTTTATATTCCCTGTGATTAGTACACAGCCAAGCATATAGCAAGGGCCAAATATTTGTTAGTTGTTGTGATAGCTAAACTGTAGAATTTAAGGAATTCTATTATTTAATAATGGTCAGATAATTTGTCTGTTTAAATACATATTTTGTCTGGCCAACAGTCAGCCAGTGAGAGTCTCACTCAATCTGAATAATCTTGGCAGGAAAGAAAGGAGAGAGCCCTACGAATTCCAATGTTCAGAACATTCAGAAGAAAGTATCACTCAGAAGGGAGACTTTTGACCCATTCTAAGTAAAGTATGCAACAATCTGTAAACGTAGTCCCTAGTGCACTGTGGTCTGCAAAGTAGAGAAGTATCAGACCACCCTGCAGGGTAATGCGCTGTATCAGACCACCCTGCAGGGTGATGCGCTGTATCAGACCGCCCTGCAGGGTGATGCGCTGTATCAGA
>NW_016107428.1:905105-970325 GCF_001604975.1 Cebus imitator
AGGGTGAAGCGCTGTATCAGACCGCCCTGCAGGGTGAAGCGCTGTATCAGACCGCCCTGCAGGGTGATGCGCTGTATCAGAACGCCCAGTAGGGTGAAGCGCTGTATCAGACCGCCCTGCAGGGTGAAGCGCTGTATCAGACCACCCTGCAGGGTAATACGCTATTTGCCTGGTAAAAAGTTTCAATATTCTTCTGTTAAAAGTGTGTATCCTGGATTATGATCCAGGCAGGTTTGGAGAAGAATCAGACCTTGTTTATTTTCCCTCTGTGAGCAGTGTTTCATTTTTCCTTGTCTTAGTCTGTTTTGGGCTGCTATAACAGAATTCTATAGACTGGGTAGCTTATGAACAACAAAAATTTATTTCTCACAGTTCTGGAGGTTGGGAAGTCCAAGATCAAGGTACCAGCAGATTTGGTGTCTATGAGGGCCCACTTCATAACTCACAGATGGTGGTCTTCTCACTGTCTATGGTGCAAGGGGTAAAGGAGCTCTCTGAGATCCCTTTTATAAGGATAATAATCTTATTCATGAGGACTCCACCACCATGGCCTAATCACCTCCCAAACACTCCACCTCCTAAAATCATCACATTGGTGATTAAATTTCATCAGGTGAAGTTACAAAGACACAAATATTCAGCCAATTATATTTCTCATCATTTTAATTTTCAAGCTCAAAAGAATTGGGGAAATGAGAAAAGGCATAGAGACAGAGTATAAGAAAGAGAGTCTACCAGTCTCACTTTGATTCTGCAAGCACTTTGTTCAGCAACCACAAAAGGAAACAAGAAGTAGATACATCTATACAATCTGTTGGGGAGGGGGAGGAGTCGTATACAAAAAGTCTGCAAATGAATGCAATGGTTGGAAGTATAGTCATACACTGCATAACAATGTTTGGTTAATGCCACACCACATATATGATGGTGGCCTCATATGATTATAATATTATATTTTTATTGTACATTTTCTTTTTTTTTTTTTTTTTTTTTATTTTTTTTTTTTTTTTTTTTTTTTTTTTTTTTTTTTTTTTTTTTTTTTTTTTTTTTTTTTTTTTTTTTTTTTTTTTGAGATGGAATCTTGGCTGTCACCAGGCTGGAGTGCAGTGGCGCAATCTCAGCTCATTGCAACATTTGCCTCCTGCGTTCAAGCTATTCTCCTGCTTCAGCCTCCTGAATAGCTGAGACTACAGATGCATGCCATCATGCCTGGATAATTTTTGTATGTTTAGTAGAGACGGGATTTTGCCACGTTGGCCAGGCTGGTCTCGAACTCCTGACCTCAGGGGATCCTCCCACCTCAGGCTTCCAAAGTGCTGGGATTACAGGCTTGAGCCACCGTGCCTGACCTTATTGTACATTTTTTAAATGTTTAGATAAATTTGGATACACAAATATCATTGTATCACAATTGCCTACAGTATTCAGTATAGTACCATGATGCTGCACAAGTTCGTAGCATAGGATCAACAGGCTATACTGTATAGCCTAGGTACATAATAGGCTTAGCATCTTAAGTTTGTGTAAGTACACTCTGTGACATGTGCATTATGATGAAATTGCCCAACAACACATTTCTCAGAATGTCTCTGTGTCATTAAGTAATGCATGACTGTATACAGTGAGGATCATACAACATGCCCCTACCAGCATGTGCAAAGATGATGATTTGAGAAAGTAAAAGCTCATATCTGTTTGGGAAGAGAAAAAGTGTCATGAGACTTTTAGGCCAAGAGCCACTGACTGAGGTTACTAAAGAAGAGTGGGGCTGAGTCAGTCTGTCTTTTTACTCAGTGCAGTATGCTGTTTTCGGTCTGAACAAAGCTTGTAAAAGAGGCTATAAAATGGCCAAACTAATGTCACTCAGAAATCAGCTGGGCTAGGGAGTGGAGGATGTGGTGAGGTTAGTAACGGCATCTTTCTTTTCTTTGTCAGAAAACAAGAACATCTTCCACTATTATGTTTCTTGGTACTTGGCTGCCTTTTTTTCCAGATCTTGAAGATTTAAAAATTGTCTTGAAGTGAACAAGTCCTTGATTAGCATTTTAATCCTAATCCAAATACAATTTTAATTCTAAAGAAATGCTGCTGGAAGAGGATAACAGAGGCTATTTTGGAGATAAATCAAAATGGGCTTGGTATTATTGCCTTTGGGAGCAGAAGTCGGATTATGCTTCAGAAAGTTTATTTCCAGATTTTAGTTCTAGGGTGGAACCAACTTACTCCACTTCTTATTTTGCAGCTTTCTTTGTGCTGCCTAATAAATATGCACACTTTACTTCTCACTTCCTTAACCTACTCCTTATTTGACCTTTATTGCTGATGACCCTGATGACTTCAAATGTCAAACAGATGGAAGTGGAAGAGTAAGCTCATCCAGATGTTTGCTGTGTAAGAAATCACTTAAACATACTTTTTAGGCATTGATTCTCAATTAAGAGAATAATTTTGGTTACAACTGAAATGCTCTTCAATCTGACCAAGTTCAAGGAGGTGCTCAGTAAATGTTTGTTGATAGAAATACTAAGCAAATAATTTTCTTTTTAGTGAGGGTACTAATATAGGACTGAGCATATGTTTTGAACAACGGACTTAAGAGGACTCAAGATATAGACTTGGGGTATAATTTGTCTTAGTCTGTTTTGTGTTGCTATAACAATACCTGAGACTCGGTAATTTACAAAAATAAGGTTTATTTGGCTCATGATTCTGGAGCTGGAAAGTCAAAGACTGAGCAGGCCATCTGGTGAGGGTTTCACACTTCAGTTTACGGCAGAAACTCGGGGGGGAAGAAGGTGTGCGCAAAGAGACACGCAGGAGAGGCTGGAGTCACTTATAACCTGCTCTCTTAGGAACTAATTCATTCTCTGGAGAGTGAGAACTCACTTATTCTTGCAAGAGGGCATTAATCTATTCACCCATGAAACAAACACCTTCCACTAAACTCTGCCATTTAACACTGTCATATTGGGAATCAAATTTCACCCTGAGTTTTGGCAGAGGCAAACCACTCCAAACCATAACACAATTCATTCATGTGGTCAACACTGTCCAATAGGGGTTACATATGGTGTAATTAAGGATTATTTACACGGGGGAGACATACGCATTCACTGATGTCCTTTTCCTGCAATCTTTTTGTTTATGACAAATGAATCTTGATGTGTTGGTAGAGATTCTGGGTCAGAGCTAATCATACGTTTAGCATGCTATGGCAGCTGTGTAAAGAATGAAAAGCAAACAAAACAGTGAAGAGCTATAAAAGAAAAGTATAATAAATTTTATTTCATTAAAAATGTAAAAATCATTAGTCACAATAAAAGGAACGGGACAACATTTGCAACCAGTTTTGATAAGAAACGGTTAATCTGCAATAATAAGATGGCCAAATAGAAGCAGAGGTGCTCAGAGGCTCCCGCTGAACAAAACCATAACAAGCATGTGACTCCTTCACCAGCAACCAAAGAATCCTGGTGCTGTCATCAAAATTGACTAGAAGGCTGGCATGACCCATGGACAGAAGGAAGAGCAGTGTGGTCCAGCAGCCTATCTGAGAGCCACACAGGGCAGGGAGGAGGTGAGTGAGCCCACTACCCAGCCACGGCAATTGTGCTTTTTCCGTGGAACCACGCAACTCAAGGATTGGAAGATCCCATTCATGAACTCATGCCGACTGGGCCTGCTGTTCCAACCCTGGAATATGCATATTCTTACAGCCTCTCAGCTAAAATCTGCTTAAGCCTACTTAACTCCCAGAAGGAGGGGCAGCCAGCACCACTGCAGGCTGCCTGCTGTCTAAGCCATTTGAGCTCCTTGCGGGAGGGGCAGCCTCCAGCACTGAAACTTGCAAGTGACTAATATGCTAAGCTCCCTGGGCAGGGGAAGGGCAGCAGCCATTTCTATAGCTCTGGCTATGCTTTTCCCCTGCTGAAGCCAGGGTGGCTGAATAGCTTGGTCCTAAGACTTGTTCCCACAGCCCAACACACTGGATGTGGCAGTCTGTGGCCAGAGCGTCTCTTCAGGTCTAACCCCAACCCATCCTTCCCCACTGAGTGGGGCTTCCCTGCAGGATCTCCAATAACTCCAGCCAGAGGCTCAGTGACAGAACTCAGATCTCCCTGGGTCTGAGCCCATATGGGGAGAGGTGGCCACAGTCTCTGTGGACCAGAAGACTTAGCCTCTCCTCCGGGTAGTTCTGAGGAATCTGAACAGCCCAGATGAGTGGGTTTCCCCCCAATGAAACACACCCTCTCCACCAAGGGACAAAGTTCTTTGTTCAGTGGGTCCATTCCCCGTGCCACCCAATTAGTGAGACCCTCCAACAGGGGTTGTCAGATACCCTATACAGGAGTGATCCCACTGGCATCAGATTGGAGCCCCTCGAGGTCAGAAGTCCCAGAAGAAGGAGCAGGCACCCATGTTTGCTGCTCTCCAGCCTCCTTGAGTGACATCTTCAGGCACAGAAGCAAATCAGGGCCTGAAGTGAACCCCCAGCAAACTGCAGGAGCTATACAGAAGAGGGACCTGACTACTGGAAGAAAAGCAAGCAGCAAATGAAAACAGCACCATTGACAACAACAAAAAAGACTCCCACAAAAACCCCATCCAAGGGTCAGCATCCTCAAAGACCAAAACTAGACAAACTCATGAAGATGAGAAGTAATCAATGAAAAAAATGCTGAAAACAAAAAAGGCCAGAGTACCTCTTCTCCAAATGATTGCAATGTCTCTTCATCAGGAGTGGAGAACTGAACAGAGGATCAAATGGATGAATTGACAGAGGTAGGCTTCAGAAGATGGGTGATAAAAAACTATGATGAGCTAAAGGAGCATGTTATAACTCAATGCAAAGAAGCTAAGAATCTTGATAAAAGGTTAGAGGAATTGCTAACTAGAATAACCAGTTTAGAGAGGAACATAACCTGATGGAGCTGAAAAGCACAGCATGATAACTTTGTGAAGCATACACAAGTATCAATAGCCAAAGTGACCAAGTGGAAGAAGGATATCAGAGTTTGAAAACTACCTTGCTGAAATAAGACATGCAAACAAGAATAAAGAATGAAAAGGAATAAACAAAGCCTCCAAGAAATATGGGACTTCATAAAAAGACTGAACCTATGATTGACTGAAGTGCTAAGCAGTGTTAAGAGGTAAATTTATGGCACTAAATCCCCACATCAGACAGGTAGAAAAGTCTCAGATTGACACACTAACATCACAGTTAAAGGAGCTAGAGAGGCAAGAGCAAACAAATCCAAAAACTAGCAGAAGATAAGAAACAATTAAGATCAGAAAAGAATTGAAGAAAATAGAGATGTGAAAAACCCTCCAAAACCTGAACAAATCCAAGAGCTGGTTTTTAAAAAATTAACAAAATGGGTAGACCACTAGGTAGACTAATAAAAAGGAAGAGAGAAAAGAATCAAATAGACACGCACACAAAAAATGATAAATGGGACATCACCACTGACCCCACAGAAATACAAACCACCATCAGAGAATACTGCAAACACCTCCATGCAAATAAATTAGAAAATCTAAAAGAAATGGATAAATTCCTGAACATGTACACCCTACCAAGACTAAAACAGGAAGAGTTGAATCTCTGAATAGACCAACAACAAGCTCTGAAATTGTGGCTGTAATTAATAGCCTACCAACCAAAAAAAGCCCAGGACCAGACAGATTCACAGCCAAATTCTACCAGAAATACAAAGAAGAACTGGTACCATTCTTTCTAAAACTATTCCAAACAATTAAAAAGGAGGAACTCCTCCCTAACTCATTTTATGAAGCCAGCATCATCCTGATACCAAAACTGGGAAGAGACACAACAAAAAAAGAAAACTTCAGGCCAATATCCCTGATGAACATCGATGTGAAAATCCACAATAAAATATTGGTAAGTCAAATTCAGCAGCACATCAAAAAAAATTATCCACCATGATCATATCAACTTCATTCCTGGGCAAGACTGGTTCAGCATATGCAAATCAATAAATATAATCCACCACATAAACAGAACCAAAGACAAATACCACATGATTATCTCAACAGATGCAGAAAAGGTCTTTGATAAAATTCAACATCCGTTCATGTTAAGAACTCTCCATAAACTAGGTATTAATGGAACATATTTCAAAATAATAAGAGCTATTTATGGCAAATCCACAGCCAATATCACATTGAATGGGAAAAAGCTGAGAACATTCCCTTTGAAAACTAGCATAAGACAAGGATGCCCTCTCTCACCATTCCTATTCAACATAGTATTGGAAGTTCTGGCTAGGGCAATCAGGCAAGAGAAAGAAATAAAGGGTATTCAAATAGGAAAAGATGAAGTCAAGTTGCCTCTGTTTGCAGATGACATGATTTTATATTTAGAAAACCCCATCTTTTCAGTCCAAAAACTTCTTGAGCTGATAAACAACTTCAGCAAAGTCTCGGGATACAAAATCAATGTCCAAAAATCACAAGCATTCCTTTACATCAACAATAGGCAAGCACAGAGCCAAATCATGAATGAACTCCCATTCACAATCACTACAAAAAGAATAAAATACCTAGGAATACAGCTTACAAGGGATGGGAAGGAATTCTTCAAGAAGAACTATAAACCACTGCTCAAGGAAATAAGAGATGGCACAAACAAATGGAAAAACACTCCATCCTTATGAATAGGAAGAATCAATATTGTGAAAATGGCCAAATTGCCCAAAGTAATTTATGGATTCAGTGCTATTCCCATCAAACTGCCACTGACTTTCTTCACAGAACTAGAAAAAGACTATTTTAAATTTCATATGGAGTCAAATAAGACCCTGCATAGCCAAGACAATCCCAAGCGAAAAGGACAAAGCTGGAGGCATCATGCTACCTGACTTCAAACTATATTACAAGGCTGCAATAACCAAAACAGCATGGTACCAAAGCACACATATAGACCAATGGAGCAGAACAGAGACCTCAGATATAACACCACACATCTACAACCATCTGATCTTCGACAGACCTGACAAAAACAAGCAATGGGGAAAGGATATTCTATTCAGTAAATGGTTGGAAGGCAAAGTGAGGAAAGATGTAATCCTTATGTGTTGTGGCATATTATTTTGTGATAAAGCCTCTCTATATGAAGCTAATTGTGTCAGAAGCATTCAAAGTAGAGTGACTCCATCTTGCATAGGGTCTGGGTAAGGTAACCTGCTGGCTGCATTCCCAGGAGGGTAGGCATTCTTAGCCACAAGATGTTTATGGTTAAGGGAGTAGATTAATAATGTTTACTAAACAGACCCAGGACTTCACAGACCCAGGAAATATACTGATGTCCTGATATGTCAAGAATAAAAGCATTTTTAGTTTAAGAATAAGTTTTGCTTTAAAGATAATATAGATTCTTGCAAAAGTCAGTAGTTACACAAAGATTAACAATCCTATGTCAGGAGGCCTTGTACTAGATGACACCTCCCCATTTTTTTCTTTGTTATCTTATATATAAGCAAGCATTATACCTAAGGTGGGCTTGTTCCTCCTCTCACTTTCAGGAACACCCTGCTCTGTCTGTTGAGTAGCCATTCTTTTGTTTCTTTACTTCTCTAATATACCTGCTTTCACTTTACTTTGTGGACTTACCTTGAATTCTTTCTTGTGTGAGATCCAAGAAGCCCCTCTTGTGGTCTGAATTGGGCTCCCCTTTCTAGTAAAAATCCAGAACACTTTTTTCATTATTTTCTGTAATGATCCAGAACAATTGGATTTAATTTTTTTCCCTCATTTCCAAGTCTCTTGTATATTTATTAAGACAATTACTGCTTCTCCAGATTTTTCCTCATACCATCACATAAATGGAGGGGATTTCTATTAGGTAGTGTGAATGGAAAATAACAATCTTTGGACCCCAAACTCACTATGCCAAAGGGAAAAGTTAAGCTTGGGGACTGAGTCATGGAAAAAAACTGCCTTCTTTTGTTCCTAAAGAGATGGCTGCAAAATATTATTAGAAGGCTATGTAGCTACCCAGGTGGCCTCTTTCACCCTGACGATGTTAATTATCAGCTTATCTTCACAGGTGAGGGACAAAGACAAGATTAGAAATCATCCCTCTGCCCACCCTAAGATGGATGAACATTTAGCTTCTACTGTGTGTTTACTTTATCTTATATTAAATGCAGATTTGCTGAGTATAAGACAAATGCATAATGGACTCTTCCTCTTTCCCTTTCTAGACACATTTTCCCCTTTAAATATTGAAGTCTTCAAAACCCTCTTTTGAAAAATCACAAGCCACAGATCCCACTGTAACTTATGTCTCTTTTTCTTAGGCGTGTCCTCAACCTTGGCAGAATAAACCTCTAATTTATTATAAATACATATATGTAAAATGAATCTTTCATTGATTGAGACCTGTCTCAGACATTTTCTGGTTTACAGTAGCTTCATAGCCTAATTTGTATCTGGCACTGTACATAAGAAAAAATTTTAAATCCACGTCTCTAGATACCACATTTTTTTCTTTCATTTCTTTTAATATAAATAAAGTTTTCCCTCAGGGCTGTTGAACCAAGTTTGAAGATGTAAGATTGTCCACATGCTAATGTTATTGTAAAGAAAATAGAGGAAAAGGTAAATTTTCCTTATCTAAAAAATTAAAAATGAAGAGGGCAGGTTTTAATAGAATTTAGTGACAATGTTTCTTGGTCCTAACTGTGGAAAAAATAAAAATGAAGTTTGGATTTTTAAAATGTTTAAAAACAGAGCAAGTACTGCTGGGGAGGTCTGCCTAGTAGCCAAGTGACTGATGGTGTTTAGAAAGACTCAAATAATCTCTAAGATAGAGAACACTGTTTTTAGTTTAGTTTTCCGCAAAGTAGATCAGTGTCTTGTACAAACTGCCAGCTCCTAAGGATAGTGTAAAGACTAGTAGTTTATAATAACACTGTTGTGGCAGCACAGTAACATAACAGGTCTGCAAATGTTTGATATAGACAGAACACAAGATAAACGTGTTCTCTGGTTTTCTTAGATTCTGTTAGTATAAGGAATAGGAGCCACTTCACTGTGGAGTATGTGGTAGAGGTCCACGCACACGCCCGAATAAGATGAACATGGGCCTTTCTGCCTGGGATACCATCTTCCTTTTTTTTCTTTCTCAAATGGTTTGTTGGTAATAGCTTTATCTCCAAAATTGAAGCCGAAGGGAATAGGACAAAATGATCCCAAGAGAAAAAGGAATTCTGTCAAGAATAATATAAGAAAGTTTAAAAACAACCATATATGACTTGTCGTTAAAAATTTTGCTTTCCACTTGTAGAATGATTTTTTATGATCCCTAATTAGAGGAAAATATTTCTTATTTTTAACCTCGTGAGCTCTCCTTGACTCAGGTATGGCTGCATTCCAAAGCTGCTTGAAGGGAAGAAAGGGATTAGCTAGCTATGGAGTGGTGAATTCACTGTAGTTTGCACTCATGGATATAAACTTTGATAGCTGTCAGGAAAAACAAAAAGCAAGCATTCCAATCTACATGTATATGAAACCAAACATCAGGCTTTTTGGATTCATCGGGATTGGAAGTGCTTGGCAATGTTTAGGTTAATATTTCTCTGTTTTGCTCTCACTTTAGAGATTTTAATATGTTAAAATTCTGGCCTTAGAATCCTAAATAAGAAGATATTTCTAGGTATTTTAATTTGGGGAGGAACACCGGTTGATTTAGAAATGTCATCTCAAATAACCAAAACCAAAATACCATGAGAATGTATTAACCCAAATATTATAGTTAAGACATTAAAAAATCACACTGATGTACTTTTGGACAAGATGGAATAACAGAGATTGAATATACCTTTCGACCTGACACAACTAAAATACCAGACACAATATATTAAATGACAGTTTTCAAGCATTGGCTTCAGACAATGGAGGACAGTGACTCCTGGGAGATAGGAAACCAGTCCTGCGTAGGGAAGGGGAGCCCAGGTGGAGCCCAGTGGCCTCCTTGAGTCAAGAAAATGAGGTTGAAAATCGAAATACCAGCAAACATTTTTGTAAACTGACAAGCTGTTTCTAAAATTCATGTGGAAATGCAAAAGGTCCAGTATAGTTAAAACAACTTTGAAAAAGATGAATACATTTGGATAACTTGTACTATATGACTTGAAGATATATTAAATTATATTAAAAATTTTAATTATCTAAATAGTGGCATCAAAGTAGAGAAAAAGATCAATGAAAAAGAAAAGAGAATCCAGAAATAGACCTGCACATTTATCATTAATTGATTTTGACACAGTTGCAAAAGCAATTCAATGGAAAAACAAATTTTTCAGCAAGTGGAACTGGAACACAAATTGAGCATCCTTATCAGAAAATCCAAAATCTGAAATGCTCCAAAATCAGAAAGGTTTTTAGTTCTGACATGATGCCACAGGTGGAAAATTCCACACATAAGTACTTAACACAAATGTTTCATACACACAATTATTTAAAATATTATATAAAATCATAGAAAAGATAAAATTTATAAATATGGCTTCATCAAATTTAAGAACCTTTCTTTGAAAGACTTTGTTAAGAAAACAGAAGGTTACAGCCTGGAAAAATTATTAGCATATCATATATGACAAAGAATTTGAAATCAGAATATATAAAGAACACCTAAAATTTGACAATAAAACAGCAAATAATCCAATAAAAATGATCAAAAGATTTGAACAGACCTGTAATCTAAGAAAAGATATGCATATATTGGCAAATATGCATATGAAAAATTTATCAGCAATATTAGTGCTATGGATTTGTCCCCTCCAAAACTCATGTGGAAATTCATTCCCCAATGTGCCAATATTGAGAGGTGGTACCTTTAGGAGGTGATTGGGTCATAAGGCCTCTGCCCTCATGATGGATTAATCCATTCATGAATTAATGGAATGATGGGTTAATGAATTAATATGTTCACATAGGAGCAGTACTGATGGCTTTATATGAAGAGGAAGAGATCAATGTCTACTTGAGTTAAATTTTGTTTTTTGAAAAAGAGGAGAAATCTGAGCTAGCATGCTTAGTTCCCTCACCATGTGATGCCCTCTGTTCCCTTGGGATTCCAAAGAGAGTTTTCCACCAGCATGAAGGCCCTTACCGGATGTGTCCCCTTCACCGTGGACAGCCTCTGGAACTGTAAAAAATACATTTTGTTTGTTACTGAATCACCCAGTTTTGAGTATTCTGCTATAAGCAACAGAAAATGGACCAAGACAATTAGTTATCTGCAAAATGCAAATTAAAGCCATAATGTATTACTACTGTATTACACACTTAAAAGCACTTCTAAAATTAGCAGAAGATCAAACACCACATATTCTCACTCATAGGCGGATGTTGAACAATGAGAACACATGGACACAGGGAGGGGAGCACTACACACTGGGGTCAGTTGGGGGGAAATAGGGGAGGGACGGTGGGGGGTGGGGAGCTGGGGAGAGATAGCAAGGGGAGAAATGCCAGATGTAGGTGATGGGGAGGAAGGCAGCAAATCACACTGCCACGAGTGTACCTATGCAACAATTTTGCATGTTCTTGACATGTACCCCAAAACCTAAAATGCAATAAAATAAATAAATGGGGAAAAAAATGTTGTGCTTAGAAAGAGTATGGCCTTGGAGCAGCTTGAGCTCTCATACACTGCAGGCAAAAATGTAAAACTGTACAACCATTTTGGAAAATAGTTTGATAGTTTATTAAAAATTTAAACATATATCTACCATATTGCACCATCATTGTACTCCTAGATATGTACTCAAGATAAATGGAAATGTATATTCATACAAAGTGGTACATGGATATTCATAGAAACTTTATTTAGTAATAGCTGTAAACAAGAAATAACCTGAATGTTCATCAAGAGGTGAATAAACAATTGCAGAATACTACTCAGCAACAAAAAAAATGAACTATTGATAGCTGCAACAACATGGAAGAATTTTAAATAATTATGCTGAATTAAGCCAGATAAACAGAAGAGTACATATTGTATTATTTCATTTATATTTAATTCTAGGACATTCAAATTAATTTATAGTAATTGCAGGAGGAAACTTCTGGGGATTATGAACATGTTCATTATCTTGGTAGTGAGGATGGCTGCACAGATATATACAATGTGAACCCGTATGTCTGTCAAATAACCGTATTTTATACTTGAACTATAGTTCATCACATGTCAATTAAACATGAATAAAGTTATTAAAATATTATTTCACCAAGAGCAATATTGTAAATATTTGTTAAGCAATGTTTCTTTTTGTAGAGTGTTTGGAAAATCCAGAGTTGAAAGACCTAGTTTCTCACTCTGCCTTGGCAAAGCAACTTTCACTTTCCTATGCGTTCAAAATAAGCCATGAAAGAAGCAGCCAGGAAATTAGATGGTAGTGGCTCTGATTCAGTAAGACCACTCTTGCCATGATGGTGTAAGTTGCTCAATTCAAAATATACCACATATCCAGCAATAGGTTGCTGCTAGAGCAGAAACCAGACGTGATGAGGACACCAGAAGCTACAGCCAGCAAAAGATTAATAATTTATGCAGTAACCTTTACTCTCTTTTCACATATTATGGTAACATAAAAAATTCTGAGAGTCTTGCTGACCTCTAACACCTCAGATTCAGCAGGTCCCTATACCCTATCTGCTACTGCAGGATCTTGGAACTGTGGGCTATTTCTTTTAGTTGCCTATCATTTTACAGAGCTTCATCCCGGAAAAAAATCCTATGAATTTTCTACTTTTGAATTTGAGTTTGTATTAGGAGTTCTATTGCTTTCTCCTACTCCCATTCCAGGACTTGGAGTGAAAAAGATGTAGGCTTACCACATTCTGCCCGCTGTTTTACTTCAAAAATTTTCTTTTTGTTTCCTTTAGCTCATAGAAGTTGTATGTGTTCTCGCTGTAGTAGGAAATGCTGGCTAGCTAAATATTCCTGCAAACCTCTTGTGTATGCCAGGATTTGAGTTGCTGGGAGCTTTAAAGCCACAAATTATATTATTTTTATTTGCATTTCTCCCATTGTATCCTTTCACAAATAGATTGCAGGGGACAAAAAATATCACCCATATTCATGTTATCATCCCAATAGAATTGCAAATATTTTCTCCTGGAATATTGCTTGTGTTTAGCTTTCTTTATTCTGGTATTTGACAGCCAGCTGAAAGCTGGAAAGTACTGTGTGTGTATGTTTGTGTTGTGTGTATGTGTGTGTGTGTACATGCACATGTGAAACTCATGCCTACAACCGGTTGCTGATGGGGAAGGAGGGTAACACTCAAGACAAATTTAGATGACAGGCAACATTTCTCAAGGGCTGTCTTGGTTGTGACCTTTAGAACTGTCTCTGGTATCTTTCTTGTTTGCAGACTATTATTAAGGTTGGGTGCTTACAACCCTGGCCGGAAGTTCACAGAAGAAAAAAATTGATTGAATCACGTCTTGGACCAAACAGACAGATTGAGTCAATCATAATGGTTAGCTGACGTGTTGACTGCATGTGTCTGAACCTTGCAGAAGTGTTACCAAAGGCTACCCAAGAGAAAATTTCCAGGAATTTGTACAACTGTATTTGAGATGAAGAAAGCAGGTAAGTGGCTACATTTTTTTGGTCTAATAGCTTGGCTACTGTTGTACATACTGTAACTTGGACCCTGACAGCTATAGTGCAATTTTGAAAGTGAAAAGTGACTCTATTTTTCATCAACAAATATTTTTGAGAGAAATCTTGCTAATATCATGGAGATATAGCTATATTGCAATAGCTAATGCTTACATATTTTATCCATTCTAAGATCTTAGCAACTTTAAGATGCATCATTACTTTGTGGGCCATAACAACAAAAAAGTTATTAATTAGACTAGAACAGAATGTTATCTTACTCAAATCTTTATTCTATTCTTACTAAAAGAACCCTCTTAGAATTAAATTCAGGCTTTTATCATTTATCATTTTTGGGGAATGTATCGAAAGAAAAATATAAAATAAATTAATTTTGTTGTACTCTTCCTAAAATTTTCCATTCATAGACTACCACTTCTAAATCACTTATGAACTCATCATTAATACCTATGAACAATTAAAAAAATCATAACACAATGTTCCACTGTTTTCTCTAGGATTTTCTTTTAAGCCAATTATGCCTCATCTACAAGTTTTAATGATGGTACTTTCCCTTCCTCCCTCTATCCCTCCTGCCCTCCTCCTTTCCACCTTTCCTTCCTTTTTTCCTTCTTCTCTTCTTTTTTTCCTCTTTATTCTCCCTCCCTCCCTTTTTTCCTTCCTCTTTTCCTCCCTTCATCTCTTTTTTTCTCTCTCTCCCTCTCTGTCTCCTTCCTTCTCCCCCCCCCCTTTCTTTCTTTGTTTCTTTTTCTTTTTTTCTTCATTGATCATATATCTTTGGAATTTAAGCTCAAAGTCAGATGTAGATTTTTCACTAATTTCTGTTTAATAGTTTATCAGTTGTTCTATATAAAATATGAATTGGTCACATTAGCCTCTCATTGCTTTACTACTTCCAGGTACCAGTTACTGTTCTCTTTAGTTCCATAGCTCAGTGTGTAATAGGTAATTTTTGTAGCTATTTAGGTTACAAAAGGTAACAGCATCATTTATTTGTGGGTACCTTCTTTCTTAGGTCCAAAAGCACTTGATTGTTGCTTTGCCAGAAAATATGAAATTTTGGTAATTTTTGCAACAATGAGATTGTTGCTTTGCCAGAAAATATGAAATTTTGGTAATTTTTGCAACAATGATATTTGTCTGCTTAATATTATATGCTCCAATACTCTTTTTCTGTGACCTCTAGAATATACAATAAATTTTATTTTAATGGAATCATAGTATAATCTTTAAGACACTTAAAATGTAGCAAATGTGGAAACAGCTATGTACATATACCAGTTTAAATGAAAATAATATAAGCATCCATAAGCACAGAAAATGACATCTATCTCACAGTTGGTGCATGGTCAACAATGAGTATAAGTTGTCATCTATTATAAAACATATCCTAATTATAGAAATATTAAAGTGTCATAAAAGGTATGTCTTAGAGCCAAAGAAATGCAACATTGAACATTTTGTGTTGGACAAGTGCTTTTCATACTTTATTTAATCCTTGTAATAGTCATAGGGAATCAGAATTATTGTGTTTTATTCACACTTTGCAGATGAAGTAATTGAGGCTCATAGAAGTAAATAAACTCGCCTAAGGTCTTATAACTGGTAAATTGAGGAACTGCGAATTTAATGCAACTGTGCCTAATGTAAGCTCCCAAGCTCTTTACCTCTGTGTTAACCTTTCCCTAAGGGCTGGTGCAATGAAGGAATCTAAGGCTTCTCAAAGTTAGTGTGGATCTCCAGAACCACTCTGACATTATCTTTGCTCTAAATTCTCTGTTTTCTCTCAAGGACATTTCATTGTATGATTGAGAATAGGTGTTCAATATACATTTGTAGAATGAATAAAAGCAGCTTTAATCTGTTCTGTTTTTGAAATGTTATAATACACCAAAATTATGTTTTAGAGAAACATTTTTTGAGAAGAACTTGTAATGGGAACTTACTTTCATAAGAATACATGAAAAAGTCCAGAAAGTTCTAACACCCCTGGTGTCCAGCAATGTTATCTGTACTTCTGTTCATACTCGCATTCCTATCTGACCACACTACATCCATGTCTGGGAGTCCAGGCCCAGATGTGACACTAGAAACTGATGTTTGTTGAAGACCGAAGGGTTCTGCAGCCTCTTTCACTTCTTTGAGTCAGTGTTAAAGAAGTGAAGCAACTGTTTTTCAATGCACATCTTTGTATTGAGAATCACATATGATAATACTCTTTGTTTTCTCCCAACCAAGTCACCATCCATTGGTAGGGCCCAGGGATATGCAAATTAATGCTCTGTTATCATTTGTCTGCTTTTTCCTGGGGAATCTCGTATATAGTATCTATTCTAGATATGCACAACACAGATTGCATTTGGAAGATACATTGTGAGGCACGGAATGACTTGCTGCCCTATGAAAAACATAGTGACATACTTGGATTTTAAATGTTATGTAATACTAATCAACTTGATTTTTCTTATGTTTTGCTATGGAGTCAATAAATCATGGAGTCTATTGGGAAGGAGATTTCTTAGATATTGTCTAATCTAACTCTCAGCAACACAGGCATATTCGCAATCACATCACTAGCAAGTGGTCACTGATGTCTGTTTGAGCACCTCCAGTGATGGAGAAAAAAGCAGTTTACTCAGTTATTGGAAATCATTTGTTTACCTTGTGCCGAGCTTTATATCCTGGCTTCATGTATTTGTTGGTATTGGTGCTCCCCTCTAAAGATGTGAGATTGGTATTACGTCTTCTTCTTTCTATGAGATATTCATGCTGGATATTTCAGCCAACTTTTCCTTTTAGTTTAACCTGTCCTGTCCACTGCCCCACTGGCAAAAGATGAATGAACCGAGAACAAACACCTGGCTTACGAATTACTCTCTCTTGAAAATTTGAATCCAGGGATGCTGAGTCTGTGACTGATCATAGAACACAGTGGACCCCCCAAAATTTAGAGTGCAAATGCCAATGGGGCCTGCTATGGTGAAATCGAAGAGACCAATTGGAAATACTGGCTCTATCTTGAATTATCATGAGCAAAATGTAGAGCTTATTCTGCCTCATCTTTACACAAGGCTGTATATATGAATGTCAAATTAATCGTGTATTTACTCTGGGAAGTCTTCATACTTAGTTACTTTAATTAGCACACCCTAGATGCAAAATGAACTAACTACAAATATTTTAAACGTTTGGCTGTACCAACATTAATTAAGCAGAGACATTCATCTTCACATAGGGAGTTGCCTGCCACAAGAGAATTGCAGAAGCCACACCCTTAACCATGGCACAATCTTGAACTGTGCTTTGCTTGCACTGTTAAGAACTGCCATTCTGACTCACAGTTTTTCCAAGTTCTTTGTGCACCAGGCTTCAATCTTCTACTTCCTCTCTAACTGAAATATGCAGGTTGAGACTATTAGTAAGATACTGTCACGTTTAATTTTTATGCAAGCCAGTGCTCATATATTTTAATCTCAAATATTTATTTATTGTGTTTTTATTTTAAAATCAGACTCTCAGAGGCCAACCTACTTACACCGTTTTCACATTTTATTACCAGATTTTCTCCCCTGTATTGTCACAGAATGAAGCTAGGGGATTTAAGGCTAAATCAGTCTTAACCCTCGAGGGCTTATGTCCTAGTGCAAGTAAGGCAATTATGTGACATAGACCATACCATAGCCATGACATAGATTACAAATCAATCACAACATGCTTTCTTTTTTGTTTTTTGTTTTTTAATTTTTTGAGACAGGGTCTCCCTCTGTCACCCAGGCTGGAGTGCAGTGGCACAGTCTTGGCTCACTGCAAACTCTGCCTCCCAGGTTCAAATGATACTCTCACCTCAGCCTCCTAAGTAGCTGGGACTACAGGCATGCACCACCATACCCAGCTAATTTTTGTATTTTTAGTAGAGACAGGGTTTCACAATGTTGGCCAGCCTGGTCTCGAACTCCTGACCTTGTGATCTACCCGCCTTGGCCTTCCAAAGTGCAGGATCACAGGTATGAGCCACCGCATCTAGCCACAACATGCTTTCTATCTTAGCTATGCATCTTTCTCAGCAAGAGCTCTAAGGGCTCTAGGCAATAAATTCATTCATTCATACATATGTTCATTACCTCAGCAAGGATTTATTGAACACCTGTTATATGTCAGGAGTTATTCTAAGCATTGATTTAAACTGGAAATTAAAATAATGCCATGCTTGAATTTTAAAGATGAAATGAGACTGCATATAACCACCTTTTGTGACCTCTAAAGCTGTATTCAAAGAGAGATAAAAATTAAAAAGTGACTTCCATGTTCTTCAATTTCAAGTGTTTCCTCTCAGTAATATTATTTTGGTAAAAGCATGATGCCTAATTTCTCATGGATATTATTTTCAGTAAACCAGAGGCAGAAAGTTGTACAAACTGTAGAATCCACTATGTTTTTAAAAGCTAGCTTTATATTTACAAGACTTCAGCCAAGTCATTTAACTTTTTTTGGACTCTGGTTCCTTAATGTGGAAATGCTAACACAGTAGTAGTTGCAAAAGGACTCTTTGGTAACTCTTTGAGAGAATTAAATATATGTAAAAAATGAAATATATGTAAGAAAATATGTGTAAAGTATTTAACATTGCGAGTAACACATTGTAAACTCTCAATAATGTTGATTATTTTCATTAACTTAAATTCTAGTAACAAGAAGTTTTATAAATGAAATAAAATAAAGCTATTAAAATTTGGAAGAAAAGAAGTAGCTCATGAACAGCTACATTTTTCTTAAATTATCTCTAGCAAAAATGTTGCTCACCAATTTTTTAGCATTGTCATCACCTGAGGATTGTTACAAATATAGAACATTAGAACCCTCATAGTCTCACTGAATTAGAATCTGTATTTTACCAAGGTCCCAGATAATTGGGATGCATGTTAACTTTAAAGAAGTTTGAAATAGGTAGAGGGGTACATGTTAAGTATTCATCACTAATTAGATTCTCTTTCATTCTAATACATGCTTCAGATTTTGGCATATTATGGAATTGCTGTACCATTTGACTCTTCAATTTTCCATCATTGGTTCAGAAAAACAAACAAACAAAAGAATAAAAACAAAGAGCACAGAATCTAAAATGAACCTTCGAGTTGTATGTTAGTCTGTTCTCATGCTTTGAAGAAATACCAGAGACTGGGTAACCTGTAAGGAAATGAGATATAATTGACTCGAAGTTCTGTGGGATTGGGGAGGCCTCAGTAAACTTACAATCATGGTGGAAGGGGAAGCAAACACATCCTTCTTCAAATGACAGCAGGAGGAAGAAGAACTGAGCAAACCAGGAAATTCCCCTTATGAAGTCATTAGATTTTGTGAGAACTCACTCAGTATCATGAGAACAGCACAGAAGTAACTTTCCCCATGATTCAATTATCTCCCAGCAGGTGCTTCTCACAACACATGGGGATCATGGGAACTACAATTCAAGATGTGATTTGGATGGGAACACAATCAAACCATATCAAGTTGCCATCCATTTTATTTATTGTCAAGCCCCAACCAAATGCCATACATATGTATTCCTTATCTTCTCAAGCTTATTTGTTTCACGTCACAGTTATGCAAGGTAGGCATTAATAGTTTCACATTACAGGAAATGAAGCTGAGCCTCAGTGAGATTGCAAATGCTTTAAAGAACCCAGGGTGAAAAGGTAGAAAAGCCAGTTTTGAACTCAGGTTCAAATGTTTCTCTCCAAATTGTGTTTTCCAATACATCAGCATATCGTTACTTCATTGGCATCGCATTTTTGCTCTGTACATAATGAATCAAAGAGGCAGCTTTTCCACCTTTCCAGTAGATTGGAAACACAGGGTTCCATCTGTCCAAGAGTATTTATCCAGCTACATTAGTCCTTCCCCTTTTTATTGGCTCTTGAAATGGTACACATTTTGCAATTGAGAATTATTGAGCCAACATATGGTTTCAGTTGGAAAATTTCAATGTATCATTATGAAAAAGAATTAAGAAAAAAAAGCACAACCAACTTCTGTACCTTTGCAAATGCCTTTGAATAAAAATCTGTGAAGTGAAAGGTTAAAGTTAAGTAGAGACATATTTATATTTGTTGACTTTTACATTCACTATTGATCATGCCTAATGGCCAGAGAGCTTCAGACACAGCTTTCATTCAGTTGCTTTTATGATCTCCTGCAGTTTGAGGCAATGTTTACTAGAATTTCAGTCTATAGTTTATTGTGTTTGCCTATGCCCTTGTGGCAGCTCAGAAGCTGTCAGCTTGAGTTGGTTGTTTGTCCCAGAAAAATTGTAAGGATTTGACACACCACTCCTATTCTGCTGAAAGAGATATTCATATTCTTGGGTAGGTCTGCCTCTGAAATGCTTCAGGCTGGGAATCACTGAATTTCAATTAGACTTTGGTTTTCCACACCCAAACTAGTTTGGTAAAATCTGATATATTAAGTTGGAAGCCATGGTTAAGGTAGGTTATGGGAGAATTCTAACTCTTCAAGGAAGTTTGGTGTAGAGTAGAGGTGCCTCTGTCATGTGACTACAATGATAATTATTATCATAATTTGCATAGGAATTATAGCACTTTCAAATACATAATTGCTTTTCATCTTCATATTGGATCTTTTGAAGTAGATATTATCAATATATTATTACGCAGCTGTGGGAAATTCAGTTCATGGGAATTATGACTTGCCTTAGTGACACTTAGTAATTGATGCCATAGACTATAACCCTCTCTTTTCATTTTGAGACTTTGTTTGGTTTTTGTGACATCCAAGTCTCCTGGTGTTCCTTCTCTTTTGGCTGTCATTCTCAATGGCCTTCTCTATTTATATTTCTCTTTCTGATTGGGCAGCTATATACCAAGGTGCATCAAGTAAGTTCCTTGAGTAATTTTTCTCTTCTCATTCTATTTCCTTTGTAGATGATCTCATTTATTACTACGTTATTAAATATTATCCTATTCTGGCGACTCTCAAATTTAATCACAAGTGATGCATCACTTCCATTCCAACCTAGAAACACAGTTGTGAATTTCTGTATTCTCTCCCTTTCAAATAAAAGCGTGAAAATAAAGAACTCCAAAATGACAGAATTGCAAGATGAAAGATGCCTGGATCCCTGCATCACCACTAGAGGAGGGCATCAAGAAGTGCAGGACCCCATTAGGCTGAGCCATGAATAGTAAATAAAGCCCTCTTATATTAAGCCATTGATATTTCAGGGTTTATTTTTACTGCAGCATAGTTTATTCTGACCTGGAATTGGCAAACATTTTCTTAAAGGGACATACGGTAAATATTTTAGACTTTGTTGTGGCAAAGAGTGAAGAGGCAAAAATGGGAACTTTATAGATAATTATAACATGCCAATTTTCCCTACATGTAAAAATAATATAATGCTATATGTAATAATATAAGTATTTATATATAATATGCTATTTCTGATACACATCCACTAATGAGAAAATTGAATTTTTGGAAGAGGATAATGTTTTACTTAATTGAAGTTCAAAGGTGGTATTCTCTCTATCTTTTTTTTTATAATATATATTTTATTGTGTTTTAGGTTTTGGGGTACATGTGAAGAACATGCAAGATTGTTGAATAGGTACATACATGGCAATGTGGTTTGCTGCCTTCCTCCCCATCACCTATATCTGGCATTTCTCCCGATGTTATCCCTCCCCAACTCCCCACCCCCCACTGTTTCTCCCCTAGTTCCCCCTCACAGACTCCAGTGTGTGATGCTCCCCTCCCTGTGTCCATGTGTTCTCATTGTTCAACACCCGCCTACGAGTGAGAACACGCGGTGTTTGATTTTCTGTTCTTGTGTCAGTTTGCTGAGGATGCTGGTTTCCAGTTTCATCCATATCCCTACAAAGGACATGAACTCATAATTTTTTATAGCTGCATAGTATTCCATGGTGTATATGTGCCACATTTTCCCTCTCCAGTCTGTCATCAATGGGCATTTGGTTTGGTTCCAAGTCATTGTTATTGTAAACAATGCTGCAGTGAACATTGGTGTGCATGTGATCTTATAGTAGAATGATTTATAATCCTTTGGATATATACCCAGTAATGGGATTGCTGGGTCAAATGGAATTTCTATTTCTAGGTCCTTGAGGAATCGCCACACTGTCTTCCACAATGGTTGACCTAAACTACACTCCCGACCAACAGTGTGAAAGTGTTCCTATTTTTCCGCATTCTCTCCAGCATCTGTTGCCTCCAGATGTTTTAATGATTACCATTCTAACTGGCATGAGTTGGTATTTCAATGTAGTTTTGATTTGCATTTCTCTAATGACCAGTGATGATGAGCATTTTTTCATATGTTTGTTGCCCTCATATATGTCTTCTTTTGAAAAGTGTCTGTTCATATCCTTTGTCTGCTTTTACATGGGCTTGTTTTTTTCTTGTAAATCTGTTTTAGTTCTTTGTAGATTCTGGATATTAACCCTTTGTCAGATGGGTAGATTGCAAAATTTTTTTCCCATTTTGCTGGTTACAGATTCACTCTAATGATTGTTTCTTTTGCTGTGCAGAAGCTCTGGAGTTTAATTAGGTCCCATTTGTCTATTTTGGCTTTTGCTCCCAATGCTTTTTGTGTTTTAGTCATGAAGTCCTTGCCTATGCCTATGTCCTGAATGGTTTTGCCTAGATTTTCTTCTGGGGATTTTATGGCGTTAGATCTTATGTTTAAGTCTTTAATCCATATGGAGTTAATTTTAGTGTAAGATGTCAGGAAGGGGTCCAGTTTCTGCTTTCTGCACATGGATAGCCAGTTTTCCCACCAGCATTTATTAAACAGGGAATCCTTTCCCCATTGCTTGTTTTTGTGAGGTTCGTCAAAGACTAGATGGTTGTACATGTGTGGCATTGCCTCCGAGGCCTCTGTTCTGTTCCATTGGTCTATATCTCTGTTTTGGTACCAGTACCATGCTGTTTTGATTATTGTAGCCATGTAGTATAGTTTGAAATCAGGTAGTGTGATGTCTCCAGCTTTGTTCTTTTTGCTTAGTATTGACTTGGCTATGAGGGCTCTCTTTTGGTTCCATATGAAGTTTAAGATGTGTTTTTCCAGTTCTGTGAAGAAGATCATTGGTAGCTTGATGGGGATAACATCGAATCTATAAATTACTTTGGGCAATATGGCCATTTTCACAATATTGATTCTTCCTAACCATGAACATGGAATGTTTCTCCATCTGTTTGTGTCCTCTCTTATTTCATTGAGCAGTGGTTTGTAGTTCTCCTTGAAGGGGTCCTTTACACCCCTTGTTAGTTGTATTCTGAGGTATTTTATTCTCTTTGTAGCAATTGTGAATGGCAGTTTGTTCTTGATTTGGCTCTCTTTAAATCTGTTATTGGTGTATAGCAATGCTTGTGATTTTTGCACATTGATTTTGTATCCTGAGACTTCTCTGAAGTTGCTTATCAGTTTCAGGAGATTTGGGCTGAGATGATGGGATCTTCTAAATATACAGTCATGTATATAGAGACAATTTGACTTCCTCCTTTCCTTATTGAATACTCTTTATTTCTTTTTCTTGCCTGATTGCTCCGGCTAAAACTTCCAATACTATATTGAATAGGAGTGGTGAGAGAGGGCATCTTTGTCTAGTGCCAGATTTCAAAGGGAATGCTTCCAGTTTTTGCCCATTCAGTATGATATTGGCTATGGGTTTATCGTAAATAGTTTTTATTATTTTGAGATACGTTCCATCGATTCTTAGTTTATTGAGGGTTTTTAGCATAAAGCACTGTTGAATTTTGTCAAAGGCCTTCTCTGTATCTGTTGAGATAATCATGTGGTTTTTTTCTTTGGTTCTGTTTATGTGGTGAATTATGTTTATAGACTTGCGTATGTTGAACCAGCCTTGCATCCCTGGGATAAGCCTACTTGATTGTGATGGATAAGCTTTTTGATGTTTTGTTGCAATTGATTTTCCAGTATTTTATTGAAGATTTTTGCATCTATGTTCGTCACGGATATTGGCCTGAAGTTTTCTTTTCTTGTTGAGTCTCTGCTGGGTTTTGGTATCAGGATGATGTTGGTCTCATAAAATGATTTGGGAAGGATTCCCTCTTTTTGGGTGTTTGGCATAGTTTCCGAAGGAGCGGTACCAGCTCCTCTTTGTATGTCCAGTAGAATTCAGCTGTGAACCCCTCTGGACCTGGGGTCTTTTGGTTGGTAAGCTGTTAATTGCTGCCTCAACTTCAGCCCTTGTTATTGGTCTATTCAGGGTTTTGACTTTTTCCTGGTTTAGGCTTTGGAGGATGCAAGTGTCCAGGAATGTATCCATTTCTTCCAGGTTTACTGGTTTATGTGCATAGAGTTGTTTGTAGTAATCTCTGATGGTGGTTTGTATTTCTGTGGAATCTGTGGTGGTATCCCCTTTATTATTTTTTATTGCATTTGTTTGATTATTTTCTCTCTTCTTTTTTATTAATCTGGCTAATGGTCTATTTTGTCGATCTTTTCAAAAAACCAGCTCCTGGATTTATTGATTTTTTGAAGGGTATTTTTTGTCTCTGTCTCCTTCAGTTCTGCTCTGATCTTAGTTATTTCTTGTCTTCTGCTAGGTTTTGAGTATTTTTTGGTCTTGCTTCTCTAGCGCTTTCAATTTTGATGATAGGGTGTAGATTTTAGTTCTTTCCTTGCTTCTCATGTGGGCATTTATTGCTGTAAATTTTCCTCTAGACACTGCTTTAAATGTGTCCCAGAGATTCTGGTATGTAGTGTTTTTGTTCTCATTGGTTTCAAAGGACATCTTTATTTCTGCCTTCATTTCATTGTTTATCCAGTCAACATTCAAGAGCCAGTTGTTCAGATTCCATGAAGTTGTTCAGTTCTGAGTTAGTTTCTGAATTTTGAGTTCGAATTTGATTGCACTGTGGTCTGAGAGACTATTTGTTATGATTTCCCTTCTTTTTGCCTTTTCTGAGGAGTGATTTACTTCCAATTATGTGGTCAATTTTAGAGTAGCTATGATGTGGTGCTGAGAAGAATGTTATTCTGTGGATTTGGGGTGGCAAGTTCTGTTAATGTCTATTAGGTTTGCTTGATCCAGGTCTGAGTTCAATTTCTGGATATCCTTGTTAATTTTCTATCTTGTTGATCTGTCTAATATTGACAGTGGAGTGTTAAAGTCTCCCACTATATTGTATGGGAGTCTAAGTCTCTTTGTAGGTTATTAAGAACTTGCTTTATGTATCTGAGTACTCCTGTATTGGGTGCATATATATTTAGGATCATTGGTGGTTCTTGTTGCGTTGATCCTTTTACCATTAGGTAATGTCCTTCTTTGTCTCTTTTGATCTTTGCTTGTTTAAAGTTTATCAGAGACTAGGATTGCAACTCCTGCTTGTTTTGCTCTCCATCTGCTTGGTAAATCTTCCTCCATCCCTTTATTTTGAGCCTGTGTGTTTCCTTGCATGTGAGATGGGTTTCCTGGATACAGCACACTGATCGGTTTGACTTTTATTCCAATTTGCCAGTCTTTGTCTTTTGATTGGGGCATTTAGCACATTTACATTTAAGGTTAATATTGTTATGCATGAATTTGTTCCTGTCATTTTAATGCTAGCTGGTTGTTTCACCCATTAGTTGATGCAATTTCTTCATTGTGTCCATGCTTTTTACCATTTGGTATGTTTTTAGAGTGGCTGGTGCTCGTTGTTCCTTTCTATGTTTAGTGCTTCTTTCAAGAGCTCTTGTAAAGCAGGCCTGGTGGTGATGCACTCTCTCAGCAACTGCTTGTTTGTAAAAGATTTTATTTCTCCTTCACTTATGAAGCTTAGTTTGGCTGGATATGAAATTCTAGGTTGAAAGTTCTTTTGTTTAAGGATGTTGAATATTGGCCCCACTCTCTTCTGGCTTGTAGGGTTTCTGCTGAGAGATCCGCTGTGAGTCTGATGGACTTCCCTTTGTGGGTAACCTGAGCTTTCTCTCTGGCTTCCCTTAGCATTTTTTCCTTCATTTCAATGCTGGTGAATCTGACGCTTATGTGTTGTGGGGTTGTTCTTCTTGAAGAATATCTTTGTGGTGGTCTCTGTATTTCCTGGAGTTGAATATTGGCCTGCCTTGCTAGGTTGGGTAATTTCTCCTGGATAATATCCTGAAGAGTGTTTTCCAGCTTGGATTCATTCTCTCCATCACATTCAGGTACACCTATCAAATGTAGATTAGGTCTTTTCACATAATCCTATATTTCTTGGAGGCTTTGTTCATTTCTTTATACTCTTTTTTCTCCAATCCTGCCTTCTCATTTTATTTCATTGATTTGATCTTCAGTCTCTAATATCCTTTCTTCTGCTTGGTTGACTTGGCTATTGAAACTTGTGTATGCTTCGTGAAGTTCTTGTGTTGTTTTTCAGCTCCATCAATTCATTTATATTCCTCTCTAAGTGGTTTATTCTTGTTAGCCTTTTGTCAAACCTTTTTTCAAGATTCTTAGTTTCTTTGCATTGGGTTAGAATATGTTCTTTTAGCTCAGAGAAGTTTGTTATTACCCACTTTCTGAAGCCTGTTTCTGTCAATTCATCAGACTCATTCTCCATCCATCTTGTTCACTTGCTGGTGAGGAGTTGTGATCCCTTGGGGGAGGAGAAGCTTTATGATTTTGGGTGTTTTCATCATTTTTGTGCTGGTTTCTTCCCATCTTTGTGGATTTATCCACCTCTGGTCTTTGTAGTTGGTGACATTTAGATAGGATCTCTGAATGGATGTCCTGTTTGTTGATGATGAAGTTATTTCTTCCTATTTCTTAGTTTTCCTTCTAACAGTCTGGCCCCTCTGCTGTAGGACTGCTGAGGTCCACTCTAGACCCCACTTGTCTGGGGATCACCTGCAGTGGCTGCAGAACAGTAAGGGTTGCTGCCAGTTTCTTCTTCTGTTATCTTTGTCCCAGAAGGATACCCGCAAGATGTCAGCCTAAGCTCTCCTTTATGAGATGCCTCTTTGGATATACAGGGGTTGGGGAGCTACTTGAGGAGACAGTCTGTCCCTTATAGGAGCTCAAGTCTGAGCTGTGAGCTCTGTTGTTCCATTCAGAGCTGCTGGATAGGTACATTTAAATCTGCTGCAGCGGAACTCATAACCACCTTTTTTTCCCAGGTGTCTGTCCCAGGAAGGTAGGGCTTTATTTATAAGTTCCTGATGTGCTGCTGCTATTTTTCAGAGATGCCCTGCCCAGTGAGGAAGTAGCCTAGTCACAGTCTGCCAGCAGAGGCATTACTGAGCTGCTGTGGGCTCTGCCCAGCTGCTGTATGAACTTCCTTGCAGTTTTGTTTATAGAGATATACAGCTAGTGCTCGACTTACGACCACAGTCGGGACCACGGACCGGTCATAACACGATTTGGTCGTAAGTTGAGTAGGCTATATGTACAGTTGAAATGGTGCATGTAGAGATGGTAGTGCTGTCGGAACCCGGTCCGCACTGTTGTATGCCCAGCTGGGCAATGTTTGCACTGCCAGACGCGGAGCAGTTGTGGCTAGCGATTGTGGTCATAAAGTCGAGTGGTTGTAAGTTGCATAGGTGGTAAGTCGATCAATACCTGTAGTTAGAACTGCCTTGGTAATGGCAATCTGCCTTGGTAATGGCGGATTGTCTCTGTAGTGGCAGAATACCTCGGTAATGGCGGACTGCCTCAGTCATGGTGAACTGCCTCAGTAATGGCAGACTGCCTTGGTAGTGGTGGACTGCCTTGGTAATGGCAGATGCCCTTCCCTCCACAGAGCTGGACCATCCTGGGTCCAGCTGTACTTGCTGTGAAACTCTCATCTAGAGCGTTTCAGCTTGCTGGTCTTTGTGGGAGTGGGACTGGCCAAGCCAGATCATCTGGCTCCCTGTTTCAGCCCCCTTTTTTTTCAGTTGAATGGGCGACTGTCTCCCAGTGTTCCAGTTGCCAGTTGAAATGGCACCTGGATTTGTGTGAGTTTTTGTGTGGAGACCTGCTGCCCTGGCTTAAACAGCCATGCTGGAGACTTGTGGCACTTTTCCACCCAGGGGTCTCTTTGTCTGTGAGCAGTAGATATTCTTTGGAAATGTGGTGATCACTCACTCTCTGCATTTTCACCGGGAACTGCAATCCAGAGCTGTTCCTATTTGGCCATCTTGGATCCACACTTGAATTTGTATTTTGATGAGATGCATATAAGTTATTTAGCATGGTACTTAGCATAATCACATAGTAAATGCACATTATTATTTTTACTACTACTGCTTCCTGTTGGTTCAAATGCTGTTTCATTTTACCTGAAAGTATCTTCATCCCATCCTTTTATAGAATCTGCCGCCAATCTGGGTAACTTCTTTTCTACGTTAGATAGAACTTTGATTATTTTATTTGCAATGACAATAAAAATTCAGGTAATAAAAATTAACCAAAGGGTTTCACACACTCATTATTGCCCAAATAAACAATAATCAAACAATAATCAAATAATACAACAATCACACATTATTAGATGCTATCCTCATTACTTTTAGCCTTTGGAAGGTGGGAGACTTTACTCTCTCCAGGGGCCCCTCATCCTGGAGTAGAAATGCACAAGGGTGAACAGACACAGACATTTTTTCTGAGCTTTGTACTGGAGTTTCTACAGATATCTCCCCTCCTTCCTAGCACCAGCCTCTCTATAATCTTTTGAAGTATGGGGTTTGTAGTTCCTCAAGGCCAGCTTACAGTGGACATCACATAGACAATTATATTAGACCCTAACAAAGGAATGAAACTCTTCCCAAATACATTTGATAGGGTGAGCATGCAAGGCCATTAAAGTTATGAAGTTTGCAAATGTATATTGTTTCCTTGGTGCAAACATGCAGATAACCTAAATAAAAATGTGTAGCTCACTTCGGTACTTGATTAACAATGTTCAATAATATTAATATTTTATGATATTACAAAAAGGAGAAATCAATTATACACATGATTTGTACCAGAATTTTATAAAGTTATTTTTCCTCAGACTCTAATGCAAACAGAGTTTTCTACTATTTATATATTCCACCAAAATGTCAGGACACATCTGTTACCTCTATTATTATACAGTTTTAATCTGTTCTGAAAGATTGAACCATTTCTATATTTGTTCTTTGAAGGTATCATATCTATATGTGTGTGTAAATATACACATATTTCACCTCTATGAATCTTGCTCATGGCACAGACATTGGCATAATATTGAAACATCCCTATTTTACCAAAGAATAAATCAATGATGGAAATCCGAGGCTTGCTGACACAGTTCAATTCAGAAGCTTCCCCGCCCCGTTGCATCTGTACAAAACTAATTTCATATCTTGAGGCCCTGGATCTGGCATTTTTTGGCATGTATATATTTGGGCTGAATCCCCAGGGTGACCTCCTCTATGTATTTTCACTAGCCATTGAATCCCTCCCAGGGAGAACAGGAAGTCTGGCACTGCTTTTGATGACACATCAATGACGTGATGTCTGGTTTCTATCAAAAATCAAAAAGCAAAAGTTTTTTATGCCAGAAACAAAGTATAGATAATGTCATATGTAAACATTAGTATATTGCTTAATATACTAAGCGACCAGGCTCGAGGGCTGCCAGTAGGCTCTGCATCATGGTGAACAGCTTGCCTAGAGGCCTAGGCAAGGGTGAGATAGGCAAATGCCATAAGCAATCACAGACTTCTTCTATGATAGTCTCTGCATTTCTTGTTAAATGCCCCCTTTAAGATAGCTAGAACTGCAGTAGCTAACTCAGAAGCAAAGCAGTAGAGTGTCAGGTTTTAAAGCGAAGTAGATCCCACTGCTTAAATCGTGCACATATATATGATGTACCTGGATTTGCCCCTTGTCAGGGGTAGGACTTAGTTCCCTTATGAGCTCAAGGTGTAACTGTCTTTGTGCCAGGATTTAAACTTGATCCTAAGGAGATCTTCTATCTAAAAATGTAAATAAGCACATTATATCTAGTTATGAGGTTCTGGAAAAAATAGACAAATAAGATTAGTGTTTTCCACACAAGAAGCACATAATCCAGTGGGAGAGAGAGACACATGGAATGCACAAAAGCAATTAGGTATAAGAAGAACTATGACACGGGATATACAGACAAGATATTGAATAAACTGGGGCAAGAGTCACATGTGACTTCAAGAGGAGGCCATAATGGTCAGATTCCCAGTGCTCATCATTAGTCATTTATCCTTTTGTGGCCCAAGGATTGGAGGTGTTTAAAATGTCATATACTGGCCAGGCATGATGGCTCACACCTGTAATCACAGTACTTTGGGAGGCCAAGGCAGGTGGAACACTTGAGGCCAGGAGCTTGAGACCAGCCTGGCCAACATGGTGAAACCCTGTCTCTATTAAAAATACAAAAATTAACCGGGCGTAGTGGCAGGACACCTCTAATCCCAGCTACTTGGGAGGCTGAGACAGGAGAATTTCTTGAATCCGGTAGGTGGAGGTTGCAGTGAGTAGAGATTACACCACGGCACTCCAGCCTGGGTGACAAAGCAAGACTCCATCTCAGGGGAAAAAATATCATATACTGCAGGAGCAGGATAACCTACTGATATAACAGAGAATAAGTAGAAGGGCCATGGGGCCACATAGATAGAGGAGTTTTATTTTTGTTAAAAGGAGGAATATTAATATTAGACATTAATAGCTGACACTTAGTCTTACTATGTGCCAGCAACTCCTCTAAGAACCTTACATGTATCATCTCATTGTATCTTCTCACATTCCTGTTAGCTAGTTGTTATCTTGAGAATGAAAACCTTTTACAGAAAGAGCAATTACAGTTGCAGACCAAGGAAGGGTGCTTTATCGTGGAAGGCAGAGCAAGAACCAGAAGTTCAGCGATCTCTGGAGAAAACATTCATGGGAGTATCCCACCCAGAGGGCATGTATCTCGGACTGGAATTTGAGGCAGCATGGAAATTTTGAGTATCTTAAAAGGACAAGTTGGAAGAGATGATGGGCACAGGAAGGTGGGCTGCAAAATTAACTTTTTCTGAAATTTATATAACTTTATTTACAAGTTTGGCCCTCAATAGTTTGACACGTTTTCTATCCTCAGATTTTGACTTCCTTAGAAAAATAATCTCTTTCTTTCACATGGACAGAAAAGGAAGAAAAATAATGGTCACTGCTAATTTTTTAAAGAATATTTACTATGTGCTGGTATCTGTTTCAAGCACTTAGCAGACATTATTTCATTTATTCCAAGTAACAGCTACGTAAGAAATGAGCTATTATCATCTCCCAAAATGGAGATTTAGGATGGTGAAGTAACTTATCTAAGGGCCACATTTCTAAATTAGATGTCTGAACCAGCATTAGAAATTGTAGCAGTGAGATTCCAGAGCCTACACTCTTAACCCCAAAGAGAGGAAAGTGTTAGATTATAACTCAAGGCAAAACATTTCTGTTATTGTGGAAAAATTTAAAAAGCAAATTGTAGCAAGATGTATCTTTTCAAAATCAAAATGCAGTTTAAGCAGTTAAAGATTTTTTGCTGTGAGGCATTACAGACCACTGATAGATGTGTGCTGTCTCAGGCAGAGATGGAAAACAACGCAGCGGTAGCGTTTAGCCATCAGCCTGCGGTTTCCTGCAGCTGTGATTTTCCATGGATGCAGTTTTGGGCTATCTTGTCACCGGCTTTTTGGTGCCAGAGCCTTCAGAATGCTGAAGTTTTTCTCTTTTTTTATTTTTATTTTCTGCAGACTTGACTATGTCCGCATCACCTAAAATTATTACCAGCCACGAGCCCTTTGTTGTACCATCTTGCTCCCAGGGCTATTTTTTCGTATTTCAGTTGCCTTGTCCCCAGTGTGATTTTTACTCTGAGGGAGGCGAGGGGGAAACCCAGTCTGTCTTTTGATGATTTGGTTGATTTTTCATTGGAAGAAGCCTGCAAAAATGCTTTTCAAAACATTTTAAATGGCAGCAAACAGTCTGGGAGGTGTTTAAATAAAATGGAAAAATAAAGGCTTCATGAGGAAAGGATTTTCAGAGAACTTGGACAGAAAAAAATGTTAAAGCTGTTTCAAATGTGGCTGTATCTACCAAAGTGACCCACCTAGTGTCTTTATATGTGACTTTTCTTTCATTGATGTTCAGGCTCTAAAATTTTGACTTTACAACAGGCAAAGGCAGAATATTTGAGGCAGCAGAGCAAAGCATTGGCTTTAGCAAGCAGTTAGTTATTGACATTTACCAGCTGGGAACCTTGGGCAAATTTCTGTGGTTTACTTCTGCCAGTCTCAGTTTTCTCTTTTGTGAATTGATGATAATGATAATAATTAACTCATAGTTGTTACGAAGACTAAATTTTATATAGCTATTTGCCAAATGCTTGGTATATATTAAAAGCTGAATACTGGTGGATATTATCACTATTTTATAAGTATCTTTTCTTCTCCTGTATTGACATTAAAATAACATCAGAAAAGTGTGTTGGTATTGATCCTGGGAGACTTCTGGCCTCATCCAGTTCAATCTTCACCAGACAAAAGAATCCTGCCTTTCTCCCAGAGAAATCCACAATGTGCTCATTAGTGCCAATCGTGGGCACCTTATTCTCTTTCATGATTGCGTGTAGCATTGCTGGAAAACCGGCTCAGACTTTTAGAAAGTTCCTCTTCTAAGTACTGGTTTCTAGTAATTTCTACATTGGCCTCAGTTCAGTTCCCTGGGGCCACGTAGGTTGGATTTGGTCTCTTTTCCACATGCCCCAAATATGCGAGCATATCTGAACAATTTATGTAACCATTCTGGGCCTGGGTTTACTCATATGTAAAGTGCATTACTCATAGTGGTTTCCTGAGGATTAAAATGTTTGTGTGTGTGTGTGTGTGTGTGTGTTTGAAGGCAGGTTAACTATAGCAGGTGCTCAATAAGCTGTAGCGTGCTGGACTTAGTTTAAGTGCCTCCCAGATTCAGTGAGTGTGGGCTGTGTGACTGATGACTCTCTATGAAGATTGCCCAGTGTCAAATGCTTTCCTGAAGGCCACAGAAAGGATGTTTTGATTTCATTAATCCGCATGGCAGCTCTCCATGGTGGGGGCTGTGTCTTTTTGATACTCTATTACTTGGCCAAACAGCCCCACTGTGAGGAAGTTTCTTGCTGTCTTGTGTTGCTGGTGTTCATGACCTGGAAGTGCCTTGCCTCACATTGTACTTCCCATGCCAGTGCTTCCCTCTTGCCCCTGGGGCTCAACAGAACTTGAGAGATGCCTGCATTGGTGCTTTGGTTCATTTGGCCAGGCCAGTGAGACTGCTGGTTGCAGGCCGCAGACGAGGCTCATGGGCAACTATGGGCTCACTCCTCATGCTGTGACTTTTGCCTTGGATGTCACTGCTGCTGGCTCAGGTTCTGGCTTCCCCAGGTGAGGAGGTACAATTCTGAGATGAGACAGAATCAATACTCTGTGAGTGCTTTGACTAACAAGAGCTCAGAGCTGGCCTTTCTTTTGTTCGCTGACAGCAACACTAGTTTGTGCTTTATATATAAGTAAACCGAGGCCCACAGTGGTTAAGTAACTTGTTTAGATATTTTCACATATTTGGGGCATACGGAAAAGAGACTAAATCCATCGCAGGTGGCCCCAGAGAACTGAACTGAGGTCATTGGGTAGAGCTGACAGCTCTAAGGTGCAATAGTTTCGGGCAGTTCTCTCATGCCCCGTGAGACTAAGCACTCAGCAGTGCTTGCTATGAGCATGCTATTGAAATGACTCTCCTTTCCTTGGCTCACTCCTCCCTTTATTTTACTTCTGTTTTCATGGATTTCAATCTCAATAATTTGAGGGGAGTTAGCATTTAACCTTTGTCTCAATCTCTGTGTTCATGGGAACTCTGGTAAAATGAGTAACTAGTATTACTATTGGCACTATTCTTCCTCTCTTCAGATTCCATTTCTTCAGGTTCACCATCCATTGCTTTCATGGCTGATTATCAGCTCTCCACTCCCCTACTCACAAAACAAAGCTTATTTCTCTATTTTATGAGTCAACATCTTTGGCCCAATACTTCCCGTCTTTTATTGACACCCCAGAAAGTTTCGCCCTTAATTTTCACTATTTGCTTTCAAATCTCATCTGGTAATTTGATCTAAGATAATATGACAGCAAGTGCAAGTGGCTTGACACATTGCCTAGTGGAGGTAGTATGGTTGAAAATTCATGGAAGTTTTCTGAAAAAAGAGCTCCAACTTAAGTAGAAAGCATGACTGGAAAACTTTTCTTACAAAACGCTAGGAATTGAGTATTTTAGGCACTGCCAGCCATGGCCATATGATCTCTGTTGCAGCTATTAAACTTTACAGGTGTAATGTGAAAGAAGCCATAGCAAATATGTGAATGAATGTGCATGGTGTGTTTCAGCAAAACTCTATTTGCAAATACAAGTGTTTGACCAGATTTGGCCCATAGACCCTTGCTCTAAATAATGGAATGACAACAAAAAAAAGTGAAGCAGAATTTTGGGAAAATGTGGGTTATTCAACATCTTTCAAATTCCATTTTCTCAGTTTTAATTCATTTTTAATTCAATAAAACATATTGAGAGCAGGAAAGGGAACAAACAATGGTGGAATGTCCCCAGTGAGCCAGACTCTAGGCTACGGATTTCCATATGACACAGCATTTACTGCTCTTAGCAACCCTATAAGTTCACTGTTGTTATTTTATTTTTGATGATATGAATAAGTAGGTGCAGAGATGAGTGAATTGTATCTTTGTAAAAGGCACTTGAACTTGAAGATCTATATTAAAGTGTTCTCATTAAGTACATACTGTGCGCAAAGTTTTGCACCACTGGCTGTGTAAAATACAGAGATGAATAAGCAAAATAAAATATCAGCAAAATAAAATAAGACTGGCTGTGACACCCCAAGAGAAGTACAAAGTACTAAAGGAGTTTAAAGGAGCTGCCTTCAGACAGGTGGGAAGCAGGAAAATCACACAGAAAGGATGACAATTAAGGTGAGATTTGAAGAATTAATACAATTTTGAAAGCTAGAGATAAGGAAAAAGGTTGTTCTAAGCAAAGAAAGAAAGTGAAAAAAAACAAAAAACCAAAAACCAAGGGGCATGGAACAGGAAGAAATAGTGTCTGCTAAGGACCTGAAGGCCATCAGAGAGAAGGCCCATAATTGGCTTTAAAGGCTTTGCTCAGCCCTATCCCTAAAGGCCCCCTCCTGGGTCTAGTTCTGTCCTGGGACTGACCATTAGTTGAATGAAGTCATCCTTGTCTAATCTTCTCTTAGAAGGGTGTCTGTCTCATTGTGCATGATGGATGCAAAAACAGAATTCTCATCAGTAAAAACAAAAGCACACAGAATGGTAGCTAATGAGTCAGAATCTGGGTAGATGTTGGAAGAAGGGAATGCAGAAAATTGTCACAGGTAGTAACAAAGCCAGAGGGCCTAAGATAATGTTCTAATAATAAAAAAAAAGGTAGTTGAAGGCTCATTTTTATTAGATGCAGGTTTTACTGGATTCTACAACTTAATGACCAACACTTTACACACATGCAGAACAACCTAAAGTTGTAAAAGCTATGACATGACTGAATCATTGGTCAGTTGTCTTTTGCAATATTTATGACAATTGCAATTTAAATTCTTACTTGTGCAATCATATTTTCCCTGGACTCTGAGGACAAATAAGGGCAGGAAATCTGTCTGTCTCATTCCATGCTGTCCTTGCATTTGGCACATTGCCTTGTACATTGTTGCATTCAGTCAGGTTACTCTCTCAAGTAGAGAGCTGGAGCCTGAATTTTGTAGTAACTTGCCCAGCCTTTCTCAAAAGAAGTAGCTTCTCTCATGGAAGTATTTCTGTAATTCACTGGAGCTTCCCATATGCTCCTCCCAGTCTTTGAAGGCTCATAGCCAGAAGGAAGTGCTCAACCACCTAGTGTAACCATGAGTCTTGCATCATCCACACAGAGAGGGAGATTTTCCAAGTTCTTCTTGTGGTGGAAAGATGAGGTCAAACTGTAAGGGGTCAGCAGTGCTCTTAACACTGCCTTTGTGTTGTTTTTATATAAATATTTTTACTAGGACATTTTTTGGCAAACAAGTCTAGCTCCCAGGACTGTGGAGAGCAGGGAAGTTTTGCTCACCACATGCCCATGGTATGCACTTGAGTCAACTTAGGGCCAGTGTGATTTGAAATCATGTCCTTTTTCACTTTTGTCTTGATGCTTTCTTACTGACTCAGTGTCTACCCTTTATCCTTTCTCTAAATGAGAAACATCTGGGCTTAAGTGAAGTCCATGTCCAAATTCCCCACCTCCTTCTCCTACCAAGAAAGCAGCAGCTACTTCTGACACGCTAATCCTATTACAGATATTTTGATAATTACAAAAAAGCTGAATTTGGCAGCTTGTTGGTGGAGTAGCTAAACCAGATTCACACATTTAAATATCTTCTGCCACTCACCTAAGGTAGTTCTCTTTAAAGATCTGTTATATAATTTGGTTGGAGAAACTCTGAGATGATGCTTCTTTACTGAAATAGTTAAGGTTCTTTAAGCAAATGTAAACAATAACCTTTGATCTACAGAGAGTGTAGTTGGTTCATCTCTCTGTTTCATCCACTTTGCAAAGCCTAATCCATAATGTTGCCAGTGACTACTGGAGGAGCAAATGGATAAATCCAACACCATACATTGCACTTTTCCTTTTGTCATGTTTCTTTGTTCAAAATGCATTTGATCCATGTCTTTGGGCCAAAGAGCAAACCGAGATAGTATTCGGTAATAAGAACCTGTGATAATAAAAATGCCTTCTTTGCATGTTGTTGATTTTGTCCCTAAGCACTTTCTTATCCACAACCTTATTTCATTTCTACTATCCTATAAGGTAAGCAGAATGCATTATTTTCATTTCTTGGTATTTTATCTCCCTTAACTCTCATATCCAATGTAAATCAAAGCCATTGATTATACCTCTGCAATTGTTTCTGAGTCAGTCCTTTAAACACTCCTATAGCATTACCAGCTTTACCAAGGCTGCCATTTTTTCTCATATAGTCCTCAGTAATTTTTTTCCTAGCTGGTCTCCTAAACTTCTGATTCTTCTGTTCACAATATTATCATTATATTTCCAAAGCAAGAAATTGATCCCATCCCTGTCTTTTCTCTGATATACTAGTGTCTCATCACTGCCTTCCTAGATGAAGTCTGAATCCTAGGTCAAGTCATGCACAAGATCATTTTTGCTTGAGTCTTCATCTACCTTTCTTTAGTTTCCAGATGACTTGTGGGTATTAAACTATGCTGTGTCTCTTCATATTTCTGTGCCTTCCCTCATGTGGTACTGTTTATGTGGGACACCCTGGCCAACTCGGTATTCTTGTGAAACTCCTATTTATACTTTTAAGACTCATCAAAACATTCACCTTATTTGTGAATGTTGCCATGGTTCAGGAAGACTTCAGTGGTTCTTCCCATTCTTTATGTGATACTTTACACCTTTACACAAACCATTTTTTGGCACTCATCGAATTGTAAGAAAAGTATTTACACAACCAGTTCCCCTACTAAATCACAAACTTATCTTTGTATCTCCACCGACAATGGCCCAATGCATGTCTCATACCAGGTACCTAATGAATGCTTATTTAATAAATAGATTTTACAAATAAGAAAGGACACTGTGAAGGAGAGTATCAGGGACAACACTTTGGAAATATGTTCTAATTCTAGCTCTTCTACTAATTCAGGGAAGCCTCTCTGGACCCATTTTCACATCTATGCAATGAGGGCATCTGTTTGGGCTATGCTTGTGGTCTCTTCTAGGATTTACTTCTGTAAGAAATTCTAATAGGTTGCTCACCTTTTTAGTTAACAAAGCCAGAACCAAATTCAAGATCATCTGACATGGGGTCTAGGTATATTTCATAGGATTAATTTTTCTGAAGTAAAGATTGAAATTAAGCAGAAAGATATATAGGAAGAGAAGAGGACTTAGTGTTGGTAATAGATTGCACCAGCTGTGTGACCTTGAGGAAGGTATTGTCTCGCTAGTCATAGTTTTTCCATTTGTATAATGAGGGCGTGAAACTAAATTGCAAATATGTGGCACTGCTTTTTCAACTTCTTCCTTCTATGTCAAAGGCAGTTGTAGCTAATCAGTTACTAAATATATTCTCATCGAATCTTTCTGCAGGGTCAGACTTCATTTCAATGCCATGCTACAAGAAGTCACTTCTGTTCTTTGGAGTGCTTTCAATGCCAGGATTGTATATGAAATTAAAACAAAAGAAACCTATTGCTATTCATGGCACTAGATATTTTCCAAAACCTCTCTCAGTTCTGTTATATTCTAATTTATCCACAGTGGACTTTTTGCATATTTGGACTTAGTTTCTAGCCTCTGAGGATGACCATGAGGAGGAAACCATGCACAGATCCCTGTAATGGGTGGGCTCTTTCATGATGAGGCCAGGCATAATCACCATTCTGTGAGCAACCAGTGTCTTTTATTTTCTTCAGGTCTAATGCCAATGACTCAGTCACATAAGCCAACAAGGGTATCCACATTAAATGCATCTGAGCAGAGTGAAAATCAGTCATAATTGGGGACAGATGTGGATGCAAAGTTCTCATGTGTCTTTTTTCTTCTCAGTGGACTACTGCAAAGGAAGTGTTAACTGATTTTGGCACTCTCATCTGCTTTCCAGAAGCCTGTTTAGAAAAGCATATGAGCAATTGGGGAATCCTTGATGCTTCTAGAAAGTAGGTTATATCAGGACATTCTCTGAGTCCTAATTAAATTAATTTTCCCTTTTAGTTTCTGGAATGTAATAAGTGTAAAAATAAATGTTTGTGTAGTGATGGCTCTCTTAACTATCAATTTTATTGCCAAGTGCCATGTTCTCTCTAGAATGATCCCTCCTAACTTAGCATATTGTAGAATGTCCCCTCTGTGAGCTGCCTTATTCCTCTCACTTTGGAAATAGCTGACTTGGAAGATAATTAGATGCTTTTACTTTGTGTCTCAGACTAGCCTCTAGGTCTCTCAGGCAGGGAAGCACCTTACTTCTCATTATATTGTATATGTTATAATATTTATGTTATATCAATATCATATATTTATATAATAATTTATATATTATATATGTGTTATTATAGGGTATGTTTTATACTCAGCATTTAGTAACTACTTTGCAGTCAACTCTCATCTACAGTCATGGAAAGATAATCTTTTAAAATGAGAGTACCAAGGAAAGAGAGTAAGGTTTATTCAAGTATGGCATGATATGGCTTAAGCCACATAAGCAGAATTGTAAACTCAAGAATATAAGGTGGGGCATGCTTATATTCTTAGATTGATAACATGCTATATTTAGTTCTAGCTGATACTAGCTTTGGAGAAATAGGAATAATCTGGAGCACATTCAGAAGAGGGGGACAAGGTTGGTATTTGGTCAGCTTAGGCTATAATAACAAATACTGTAGACTGGGTGACTTAACTAAAAGACTTATTTCTCATAATTTAGGAAGCTAGACGTCTGAGGTCAGGGTGCCGGAATGGTTGGGTTTTCTGATGAGAGCTTCCATTGGGGTTATGTTCTCACATGCTCTTTCCATGGTGCATGCACATAGAGTGCAAGTTCTGGTCTCTTCATCTTCTAAGGGCACTAATCTCATCACAGGGCTCTGCCTTCCTGAGTCCACCTAAACTTAATTACCTTCTAAGGCCCCATCTCTAAATGCCATCACATTGAAGATTAGGGCTTCAACAAATGGATTTGGAGGAGACATAGACACTCAGTCCACAGCAGTGAGTGACCTGGAAAGCATGTGCAACGACTGGTTCAACACTCTGGAGGCATTTACTCAGGGAAGAAAGGGCTTACTGCTGGCATGATAGCTGTCTAAACTTATCCAAAGGCCTGCCTTGTAGCCATAGGATTAGCTTATAGTGTGTGTTTCATAGGGCAGAAGTAAGATTGGTGGATAGAAAATAGTGGAGTGTGAAGGTAAGGTCCTTTCTGAATGTGCTTCATGGCTCCCACTCATGTCTTTTGGCTGAATGTCTAAAATTACAAAATTCTCAAACTGCAGAATGCTTACCAGGTTCAGGGATAAATATTTATTACACATGATTCAACATTACTTTTTGGACAAAATACACAAGGACTTATTGCCACATGGGGATATTTGGTGCCTATCCCCTGCTTGGAAATCCTCAGCCATAAAATAAATTGATAAAAAAAGCACTTCACAGAGCAAACAAGCATCAGTAATTACCTAAAATCTAAACTTCAGGACTTGGGGCCTCAAATCCAGCAGAGCTGTGGTATCATCTTGTGAAGCATCTGAAGTCATTTGACTGATTTCTATCACCATTACTCAATCTTAATAGAGACAGTAACCGTGGGCTCTTAAGTTCATGGATGAGTCTGAGCCTTCCTGATTTTCCATCAGAGATTTCACCCTGATTTCTTCAGGTCTATTCAGGAAGGAGCTGTCTTCTTTCACCTAGCCACTTGGGAAGCTGAGTTCTTACAGCTGGCATTAATTTTAGGGTTTTCAGGCACAGAACAGAGAAGTTGCTAAAAATGCCATAAAACTGGGTGTGCTTCTCTACCCCAACATCTGTGTTTCCTTCACTGAACCATGCTTTGTACCATGCAGCATAATTAAAAGACTTCCACCCAAAGCAACATACTAGATTTTACATCTTCTCAAGGAAAAAGCAAAACTAAGCAATAAAGGAAAATGAGCCATGTCACCAAAAGCATATGAGCTATTTTGCAACTATTCTATTTAGACTTACTTGTTGGTAAAACAATGTGTTCTCAAATTTTCTTCACTAACTTGCCTTCCAAGACTATGTTAATGACATAGAATAATGACTCTCTGGATATAATTAAAAAAAAAAAACCTTTCCATCTGTCTACTTCATATGACGTCTTGTATTGCTCATGCATACTTTACCCCTAGAAAATTGGTCTTAGATGTGTCAGTGCAATTAACAGAAATGTTCCAGCTTAGAAATGCTTTTGAGAATAATTCTTTATAATTAAACGTGAACAAGCAAGCAGAACATTTAAAAAATGTATTTCTACTTGGAGAGTAACCAGAACAACCATGACCAAATTATCTGGAACCTGGAGCATGATAGTAAAGCCAAAATTTAAAAATGGAAATGGAAAATGGTGTCATGGACCAAAAATGGAGACCAAAGCGTGTGTCTCTAAGAATTCATCTGAGTCAGACATTGGATAGAAGAAGAGAATGAGCAGTTAAAACAATCCCTGTTTCTTCTCATTTGACTGGCATTGATTGCTTACCCCAATGGTTCTTAATCTTTTTGGGGCCACAAGCTTCTTTGAGAATTTGATGAAAACCTCACATGTCCACCTCAGGAAAAGACTCATTCTCACATGAGCAGTTTGAGCTATGCAGAGATCAAACAAGAACTTCAGGGAAGGGGATTAAGAGGTTAGACACACTGATATGGTTTGGCTATGTCCCCACCCAAATCTCATCTTGAATTCCTATGTGTCGTGGGAGAGACCTGAAGGGAGGTAATTGAATTATCAGGTGGCTATTTCCTGATATGTTCTTATGATGATGAATAAGATCTGAGTCTCATGAGATCTGATGGTTTTAAAAATGGGAGTTTTCCTACCCAAGCTCTCTCTTTGCCTGTCACCATCCACATAAGATGTAACTAGCTTCTCCTTGCTGTCTGCCATGATTGTGAGACTTCCTCAGCCACGTGGAACTGTGAGTTCTCCATTAAACCTCTTTTTTTTCTTTCCAAATAAATTGCTCAATCTCAGCTATATCTTTGTCAGTGGTGTGAAAACAGACTAATACAGTAAATTGGTACCAGTAGAGTGGGGTATTGCTGAAGAGATACCAGAAAATGTGAAAGTGACTTTGAAACTGGGCAACAAGCAGAGGTTGGAAAAGTTTGGAGACCTCATAATAAGACAGGAAAATGTGAGAAAGTTTGGAACTTCCTAGATTCTTGTTGAATGGCTTTGAACAAAATGCTGATAGTAATATGGACAATAAAATCCAGTCTTAGGTCTCAGATGGAGATGAGGAACTTGTTGGGAACTGGAGCAAAGGTGACTCTTGCTATGTTTTAGCAGAGACTGGTGGCATTTTTCCCCTACCCTACAAACTTGTGGAACTTTGAACTTGAGAGAAATGATTTAGTGTATTAGCAGAAGAAATTTCTAAGCAGCAAAGCATTCAATAGGTGACTTGGGTGCTGTTAAAGGCATTCAGTTTTAAAAAGATAACAGAATAAAATTTCAGAAAATTTTGCAGCCCAACTGTATAATAGAAAAGAAAATTTCATTTTCTGTGGAGAAATCCAAGCTGGGTGCAGAAATTTGCATAAGTAATGAGAAGCTGAATGTTAATCCCCAAGGCAATGAGGTGCCCCCAGGGCATGTCAGAGGTCATCACAGCAACCCTTCCCATCACAGGCCCAGAGGCCTAGGAGGAAAAAGTGGTTTTGTGGGCTAGGCCAAGGGTCCTCATGCTGTGTGCAGCCTAGGTATTTGATGCCCTGCATCTCAGCTGCTCCAGCCATGGCTGAAATGGGCCAACGTAGAGCTTGGTCCATGGCTTAGAGGGTGCAAGCCTGAAACCTTAGCAGCTTCCATGTAGTGTGAGCCTGTGAGTGCATAGAATTAAAGAATTGGGGTTTGGAAACCTCTGTCTAGATTTCAGAGGATGTATGGAAATGCCTGAATGTCCAGGCAGAAGTTTGCTGCAGGAGCAAGGGCTCTCAGGGAGAACTTCTGCCAGGGCAGTGAGGAAGGGAAATGTGGGGTTGGAGCACCCACACCTTAATGGAGCAAAACCTAATTGAGCTGTGAGAAGATGGCCACCATTCTCCAGACCTCAGAAGAGTAGATCCACTGACAGTTTGCACTGTGTGCCTGGAAAATCTGCAGACACTCAACACCAACCCATGAAAGCAGCTGGGAGGGAAGTTGTACCCTGGAAAGCCACAGGGACAGAGCTGTCCAAGACCATGGGAACCCATGTCTTATATCAGCATGACCTGGATGTGAGACATGGAGTCAAAGAAGAGTTGTAGCTTTAAGAGTTGACTGTCCTGGGGGATTTTGGACTTTCATGGGACCTGTAACCCCTTTGTTTTGGCCAATTTCTCCCATCTGGAATGGCTGTATTTACCCAGTGCCTGTACTCCCATTGTATCTAGGAAGTAACTACTTTCTTTTGATTTTACAGGCTCATAGGCAGAAGGGACTTGCTTTGTCGCCGATGAGACTTTGAAATGTGAACTTTTGAGTTAATGCTGAAATGAGTTAAGACTTTGGGGACTGTTAGGAAGACATGACTGTTTTTGAAATATGAGGACTTGAGATTTGGGAGGGACTAGGGGTGGATTGATATGGTTTGCCTATGTCCCCACCCAAACCTCATGATGAATTCCCACATATTGTGGGAGGGACCTGGTGGGAGATAATTGAATCATGGGGATGGGTCTTTCCCATACTGTCTCACAAGATCTGATGGTTTTAAAAATGGGAGTTTCCCTATACAAGCTCTCTCTTTACCTGCCGCCATCTACATAAGATGTGACTTGCTTCTCCTTGACTTCCACCATGTGAGGCTTCCCCAGCTACGTGGAACTGTGAGTTCTCCATTAAACCTCTTTCATTTGTAAATTGCCCAGTCTCAGGTTTGTCTTTATCAGCAGCATAAAAATGGACTAATACACACACAATACAAAGTTATGGTCTAATTTGCAGCTCAGAGCTCAACTAACACTATTTTTTAAGTGAATTATCATTTCTGTCTCCAGAGATTCTGACTCATAATCTATCAATATACTAAACATCCCTACTGGATACTCATCCATATATGCCATCATTAATTTAAATTCAGTCTACTTAAAACTTAACATCCAAGCTCAAAGACTGAGTCATTTTGACTTTTCTTTCTTCTGTGTTCCTTTAGTTAGTCAACACTTTTAAACAATTTCATCCTTCCTGCCCACTGTGATCTTTTATATCTAATCCCTGTTTGCTGCTCCCTCTTTTCCTCTGGTCCTTATTTCTTCTGATGTGGCTTGGCTCCAGATTTCTAACTGGCCTTTTTATCCATATCAATAAAGCACAGGTCCATTTTTTTCACATTTGGCTCAGAAGCATTTAAAATTCTTCACTATCTCATGGATTATATCTGAAATTTTTTGGAAAATATTCAAGACTCACCACCAGAAACTTTAATTCCTATGTTTTGACTAAAATCCTTCCTTTGACTTTGTGACTTCATGGCTGCTTGCAGAGCTCTGACCCTTTCTTAAGAATTTCTTGATACCTCCCCTACTTGCCTTTCTTCCCTCTATCCCTTTTCCTTTTGGAGAAGTATTTTTTCTTTTGAACTTCTATATGACTATACATAGTTCTCTTTTTAAGCTTTTGTCAAGGTACAATTTATATATTATAAAATTTATCCATTGTAAGTGTGTGATGTAAAATAGATTTACAGAATTGTTGAACCATCCCCACAATTCAGTTCTGCATATATTTTTGACCTAATATTATTGGCAGTGTCAGGTATCATGATTAACACATTACTTTCACAATTATAACCACTGTGATGGTAGTAATTATTGCTATTTTATGAATTAAGAACTTCAGACTTAGAGATATTAAGTAATTGTCTGAAGTCACATAATCATTTGGAGGCCAAGTCAGGACTGGAGTCCAGATTTGCCTGATTGCAAAGATTATAGTTTTAGGCAATATGATATAATGTTTCTCCATTTAAAAATCTTACTTTAACTATAATCCCCTAAATAGAAGTGAATTTATTTTTCCCATGTTGTATTCATTATGCCTCGCACACATATAAGCAAATTGCCAGTAAACCTCTAAATGACTTCATGAATGCATAACTATGTTTCATTATGGGATTATTTTAGAATTATTCCTCTATTATTTTTGTTCAAATGGTAAGCCATTGATTGTCTTGGGTGTTGGAATAATTTGGGTAACTGTCACCTGGGTTGGGTTGAGGGAGTATAAATGTTTTTTAATCCTATTTTCACATGAGAGTGGTAAGTAGAGCTAAAAATTTATGCCACTTTCATAGTAATTATTGATAAATCATCCCTGAGCATTTAAATTTTCTAATCTATAGCATGTGGTGGCAGTAACTGATATATTCATCTTGAGGAATAAGTATAGTGAGAAAAATGTGAGAATAATAGTAGAAAAAAACTAAAGGAGGAAGGAAGGAAGAAATGAAAGAAAAAGAAAGGCAGAAATACAGGAGGTCAGAAAGGAAGAGAGAAAGAAAAAATTATTGACTATATTTAAGGATGCATGCACAACTTCTCTTTCTCTTTCTCATGTCTCTGTGGCATATTCATCCCATTTACCACTTACCTAAGTAAGAATATGTACTCTCAAAATTCTTTTTGTGATTATCCTGAAATTTTAAGATTTTCTAAATAATGTGGGTTAGTGTAATTATAATTAAATAAAAATTTTCTGTCTGTGACTTTAACTTCATTTTACCAAAAATTAAACTTTGCTAAATATGAAGGAAGGAAAGTAGGAAACAAGTAAATGAAGAAAAGAAAAAAAGAAAGGAAAAGAAAAAAATAATGAAAAGGAAAAGAATGAAGGAAGGAAGACGAAAGTGATTGAAGGAATACAAGATAAAAAATAAAGAGAAAGAAGACAAAGAAGGGAGAAGATAAAAGGAATTTTAAAATAATGGAACAATAGGAGCATAGAAAAATTTGAAAAAAAGAAAAGAGAGAAAATTAGCTCATACTGTTTCAGCCAAGTCTATACGTTTTTAAGCAAAATTTTCTGAATCCATGCTTTAACCACAAGCTTTGAAGCGTAGTTTGAGCTGGAAACATTCTCCACCCTGACATTTCTCCAAATGTTTTACTGCTGAAGCGACTGCCTTATGCATGAGATCCTCTTTGAGTTCCAGACTGCATTTGAAGGCAAACACTGGAAGCACTGGTTTTCCGTTTCAGCAAGAAATGAAGGGCTCTGGTCTTTTGTTAGCCAGACATGGAAGGGCTTGATTCACAAATACACACTGCCAAGGGTATAGGAGTTTTACATTGCTGCCTGGAGGCCAACTTGTTTATGTCTTTCCTGATCCTATTCCAATGTGATCTCACACATCGCGTGACGGGGATTCTATATCACTCCGTTGAAAGTGGTCCTCATTAAGTGAACCCTAGAAGCTTCTTCAAGGCAAAATAAAGAAGGGCTTTGCTGGAGTTGGAGACTCTGCAAAGGGAAAGAATATTGGACTTTTCTATCTAAAGTTTAATGTCCACCTCTCAAGATAAGTCATGAATCATGCAAGTTCTCTTGATTTCCTTGCAAAAGGACTATATATGCTATTTATCTGGAAAAATCTCCATAGCCATTTCTGCCCAACTGCTATATTTTTTAAGACACTGATTTGCTATCTGTTTTATATTGAGGCAAATTGATAGGTCACATGTATAGCTCACTGAGAGGGTTGCTTATAGTGTGAATATTTCTATCATACTCTTTACCGTGGTACAGGGAGACACCGGTCTGCTTATTCATATTTGGCAGAGCTTCATTATTTGTGAAATAAAGTTAAAGCCAGCCATAGGCAATGTTTAATTGTAATTATACTAGGTTCATATTAACTAGAAATATCAATATTTTGAGACATTCAAAAGGGGATTATGAGGGCATATATTTTTTTCTTTTTGCAAGTAGAAAAGGTGATGGAGATGCTATTGAGACATCACCAAGAAAAAAGTTAATCATATTTCCTTAACTGTAAAGTCAGTGATATCTTCTTATTTCTGGACCTAATACATTCATCCTTTTAAAATATCTGGGATTAAGTAAATATTCCCAGAACATTTTGACACTAATCTACTGATGCTGCAGTATCTAAATGTAGAAGATGAAATATTCCAGATACCATGTTGTTTCTTTTTCTTAGAGATAGTAGAGGCCTTGCACTCAAAGATTGTCTTCAGAGACAAAAATAAAATTCTATGAGAAGGGAATATTCATGTTCTCTTCAGCTTATGTGGTTGAAGTTAGTCATCCACAGAAGTTCTGATAGTCACATGACTGTGAAGTTTGCTAAGTATTTCCAATTTGATCAAATTGGTTTATATTTTCAAAGGAATTTTTTTAAGACATCAAGCACTAGGACCCTTCAACAGATCCTCTCTTTGAAGGAATTTATGACCTAGCCCTGGTGGATGCACATTGCTCCCAGGAGATAGCATTCATCATGGGCTCTCCACCTACCCCACCTCCCCTCCTCTCTAGTCTCTCTTCCATTCACATGTCTATTATCCTAAACAAACTGCATGACCTGCATGTCCCTGAAGGTTTTAGACTTGCTTATGTCCCTGGCCTTTGTACTTGCTAGTCTCTCTCTGGAAAGTGCTTTCCCACTGGGATAATCCTATTCATCCATTTTGATTTTGTCTATTTAGTAAGCTCTCAGTGAGAGCTTACTATTGGGCAGATGATGTTCTCCGTGCTTCATAGATGTTGATTCACTTAATCCTCATCGTACTCTTATTTTCACAGTATTGATTACTGAGGTAGGGTTTTAGTAACTTGCCCACCTCTTTCTTGTACGTACAACACAAAAGATCTGAATCCAGGGAACAGGACTTCTGTTTGTGATCTTAATGGCATGCTATACTGTCATTACCCCTGTAGATGTCACTTTCTCTGAGAAGCCTTCTTAGTTTTTCCTGAGGCTAGGTTTGCTATTTTGTTTTATTTTTCCCATGTGCTCTAACAGTTCTTTGTGTTCACTCTTTATACTGTACTTACTACTATGCTGTAATTATCTATTTCTTTATTTTTTTTCTTTTTTTTTTTTTTTTTTTTTTTTTTTTTTTTTTTTTTTTTTTTTTTTTTTTTTTTTTTTTTTTTTTTTTTTTTTTTTTTACAAATTAATGATGAGCTACTTGAGAGAAGGCACTGTTTTTTAAATTTATCTTTTTCTCCCACCTAGTAAATGACACATAGTTGACCATTAACAAATGTTGAATTATTTGTTAATGGTCAAATAACCATTTGGTTAATGGTCAATAATCATTAACAAATCTGGATCATATGCTGCCTCTACAATTCTGCTTATTTGGGTTGGCTCGTTCATAGTAAAAGCCATAAAAAGACACTTGCTTTAGAAATTTTACCTTGCTATTACAAGTATCTTGCTTTTTTCCTAGATATTGTGCACCATGTAGATGAAGCCTTATTTAATCATCAAAGATTTACTAGGCGTATATTATTTGGCAGACTCTGTCCTAGACACTGGGGATACATTAGCATTTGTGAACAAGGTAGACAAAGATCCCTACCCTCCAGAAGCTTGTATTCTAGTGGAAAGTCTCAGGTCGGCTTCCCTGGGAAGCATACTTTGATGCAAAGTTTAAACACACTCTGGTGTTATGAGTGCTCTTGGGATCAACCAGTGGAAGGAAGGGAAAGGAAGTAGGATTGGACAGAGGAGAAAGTCAAGCTGCAATGTAGGCTTCTCAACTGTCTCAGCCACCCCAGAAGGAGGTTTGGGGGAGTGAAAATAGCCCTATCACAGTCATCAAGCCGAAATGTTTAGGCTTTTATCCCTGACTTTGATTAATCATTGTATCTAAGCTCTCCCAGGAAAAGAATGATGTTGGGCAAGGTGCTCTCTGCAGCTAAGACAATCCTTAAAAGGATAGACAGTTAAAACATCTTTGATAAGAGGAAGGGGATTTGACAGCACATCACCATACCTACTACACATGTTATATGCTGCATATCATAGAGTTCCAATATAGGTGTACTTAAAAAATATAGGCCCAACTTCAAAATCCCTGAGTGTTTTGCTTACTTTTTTTTTTGTTTTTAAGCAACAAACTATGTCAAAAAAATAGAGACAGTTGATAAAATTTACATGCTTTGGGAAACAAGAGAACAATATAATATTCATTATACTATAGAGAACTACAAATAATATAGAAACATGATAATTTCAATTTTATTAAATTTTATTGTTTTCAATACTTACAATTTAAAAAATAGGTGCTTTGGATTCTTTTATAAAGGTGGTGTGAAAAATACATACCTATATGCATATATACATATATATAAAAGACAATGCTTAGTGTGACTCACTGTTTATAACTTTATAGACATCAAAAATATTAATTCACCAAGAAGAACAAAAATTTTTGTCAAAATACCTGTACCAAACCTTAGTTTAAAAAATATAGTCACTGTAAAATTTGGGTCTACCCTATGTTTGAGAATGAGAAAGCTAATGAAGTTGATGAGACCCATCAAAGAAAAGCCTCTTCTTGTGGGGCATCCAGTCTCTGATTATGCTTTTGCCTTGTCCCTTAAGTGTTGAAAAGGCTTGGTTAAGTCTAGATGCATGCTTTTGAACATTCACTCATTGTCTTTCCCCCCTCCTTTTCTCCATGATTATAGGGAATGATTCTGGCTATCATTGTGCAGCATGATGGACACTTTTAACCTTCACTTTGGCATTGAGGGACAGACTTGTTGGCATTGAGGGACATGTTGGCATTGAGGGACAGAGTTGAATTATAGGTATGTCTACCATCTTTCCAATAACATTTGGTCATCTCCCAGGTCTAGTTAAGGTAATTGAGAGAATAGAGATTGAATATCACCCTAGTTAACAAAAAAAAAAAGTACATAAATCAACTATATTTGATTATAATTCCAAATTTGTATCTTCCTAGCTGTGTGATCTTGGGAGAGTAACTTAACCTCCTTGAGCCTTAGTGTCTCTGTAAAATGGGAAAAAGTGGTAACTACTCAAGGAATGCATTAAATAGTGCACCTGGCATGGCGTTTAGCAAATAGTAAACACTCAATAAATAGTATCTCTCAATTTTCTAAACCATTTTTATTGTTATAATTATTAACATCAGCATGAAGGGGTTGCAATTGATGTAAACAAAATGGTAAGCCATTTAGCTAGGTCATATTGTCCACAGAAAGCCATTATATTAAAAGAACAGCTGGTATGGTATATCAAATAGAATCAAAGTAATGGTACTAATCCATCACCACTTTCTTCAAGAGAGTAGCACAGTAGCTTCTAGGCACTGTGCCTTCAGCTTTTGAGAACAGCAACTTATCAGGATCCTATAGCTTCATGGAATAACTGCTTTAAAAAAAGTCAACATCCCTTTTTCTAAGTTTTTCATTCTTAAAGATGAGAATTTGTAGATGTTCATGGAAATGGTGATTTTATGGCCAAGTACATTTGGAAATGTATTTATTAGTCTATTCTCATGCTGCGATAAGGATATACCTGAGATTGCATAATTTATAAAGGAAAGAGGTTTAATTGACTTATAGTTCAACATGGCTGGGGAAGCCTCAGGAAAGTTACAATCATGCCAGAAGGTGAGGCAAACATGTCCTTCTTCACATCGAAGCAGCAAAAAGCAGTGCAGGTGAAAATGGGGATGACGATGTCAATTTCACACTTATAAACCCATCAAATCTTGTGAGAACTCACTATCGCAAGAACAGCATGGAGGCAACTGCCCCCATGATTCAATTACCTCCCACGGGATCCCTCCTACAACATGTGGGGATTATGGTAACTACAGTGCAAGATGAGATTTGTGTGGGGACACAGCCAAACCATATTAGTTACAAATGCTTTACTCCTGTAGAAGTAACATTAGCATATTAAAAGTTCTGAATAATCTTATGGTTAAAAAGTACCATTCAAATTAAAACCAGAATTTTCCAACCTTACTGGCCACATTCACACAGCCTGCCACACTACCTCTGATTTTTGTTTTGCCTGAAAACCTAAACATGGTCTGAAGAGTTAACTTTTTTCAGATAACTAGCGTTTTGTGAACAGATATGTGTCCCTCATTCTGGAACCACGGATTTCTTTTCCACCTCCCAGTGGAAGTTAGTTTTTTGTGAGTAGGCTTAGCAAATCCATCTTCTAGAACCTAGTTGTCTCTGAGTGAGCTGTTAAAATCTAGTTTCTGAGCCTGTAAAACTAAGTCCATAAACTACCCATGAGTAAAAGATATGATGGAGCAGAAAGGCAGTGCTTTTGACATTAAAGAAAATGAGAGTTTATGTCTCGGCTGTCTTTAGCAAGTCTTTACACTTTCTATTCTCCATTTTCTCCTTTCTTTAGTAAGGGGATAATAATGTCAATTTCACACTTTGTAGTTGAAACATGCTGTGTTGATATATATCACCATTATGACACAGAAACCCAGAAATATTTATCCCTATAGCTGGAAAGCATTTGAGAAATTTTTCTCTTGAAGATCCTATCTTTAGAAAAGTGGTATCTTAATCACCACTGAGAGAGCCCCTGATCAATTTAATTCCAAAGTCAAAGCAAGAAAATTTTGCACATGGTAGAAATATGGCTTTTCAGATATCATATTGGGCTGTCAACAAATACTTGTCCAAATGAATTAAATTGAAACCACTTTGTGGATTATGGAGCTCACGTTAAATTGTCAAGCATGAGAAAACTTGGCTTTGCTTTTCCTGTAACTGACTTTCTATCCTGACTCTCCATTCTTCTAGCCACAGATCGGTTGATCTAGCTACTTCCAGGTAATTTCAATCAATTCAGGGATAAGGCTCAGGCACATTCAGGACTTTCTTCTTATTCTACAGCCCTGTGCTCCACAATTCCTGGGACTCATGTGTATGCAGTGGTCATCTGTCTCGTTATCTTCTGAGAGCTGCAGCTGCCCATATGCTCTTTAATAATCTGCTGAAAAGGCTGAAACTTTCCCCTGTTGCCATCTGTTGAGAAGTTTGTGCTTCTACCTGGATTCTGGCTTTCAAGCTGTGTTCTGCCTTCTTCATTCCTTTGTTCCCTCCTTCTTCTATGTCCCAATACCCTTCCTGCCATCTTCCCTACTTTCCCTTCTCCTTCATTTGTTTCTCTCTCTCATCAATGCACACATACACACAATCTACTGAACACATAGCAAGTGTCAGCCTTACAAAAGTGACTAAGGCAGGGTGATTGGCCTTAAGAAACTCTCAAATAAGGGAATCTGCATCATCAAGGTAAGGCCAACAATTGCAGCTTTGAAAAAACATCTAAGTCTCTTAAAAAATGTTTCCATTATATAAACCAAATCTTCATACACCAAAAACTTTGAATCCTAAGATCATATTATCTTTGAGTTACCTTGTCATTGAAGACAACTCATGGCTGGCTCAGTGCCAGAAATAGGAGCACCACAGGGAGTCCACAGGTTTATTGTTGTTGTTGCTTGAGAATAAGAAGTAGGAGGCTCATCTTCGTATTTAAAATCACTTTGACTGTGGTTACTGATGAGGTAAATTTCCTCAGCAAGCTGAGGCAATATTTTCCAAAGGAAAGCAAGTTTTGTTTTTGCATTTTCTCCTCCTTCTCATCACAAGCCAGGCTTAGATTCCCATCTCCTATCTGCCCACAAATGACCATCTGGCCTGCAGCTGCCATTTCCAAGTGGAAATACTTTAGCATGAGTAGTCCAAGAGCTCTTTTTAATTCTTGTAAATGACAATGTCTTTATTGTAGGTTACCCATCCTTTCCAGTGGAAAGTCAACAACTGTCATTTTCTTTCTTTCTCTTTGCATGCACAGTTGTTTACAGTGGGAACACATGTGGTTCCAAGGTGAGTCATTTGTCCACGGTCACAAAGTTTGGCTGGTCTACTTTCCTGCTTTTAAAATGGCAGGACTGTTGTAAACTGCTGGAGGACAGGTATCATGATTTATCTTGAAATAAGTCCTCAATACTTAGCACAGAGACTCACTCAGCAGGAGAGCCTAAAAGCAATACAACAAAAACAAAAACTTGTACAACAGATAAATTTTGAATGAATGAATCACAACTTTGTGCATTTACAGTAGAAGACTTTCTCCTCTAAAAACCATGAATGTCTCCAACCAGCATTACTAGAAGTCATCTATACTCAGGAATGTGGTAAACAAAAATGCCACTGTTGTATTGACCTCTCTGGAATTACTTCTACCCCTCTATATTCTGGCCCTTGTTTCCTGAAAATAGACTACAGTTAATGTTGTCTTATTTCTGTGTTCAGTTTTCCTACGAGTCATGCTATTTGTTTCATTAAAATGTCCTCTTTGTTTTGCCTGTTCAATCCTGTCTACTTTCGAGGTTCAGCCTAGACCTCATCGCCTCTAGAAAGCATGCACCAGGGTTTCCTGATCTCTTTTGGCTCCTACAGCGATTATAGTCTCGTGAATGCCAGCTACGATGTAATGCTTGCTAGGAACCCAGTAGACTATGTGTAGAGGCTAAGGGATTAGGCTCACTGGGTAAATGAGCTTTAGGCAGACACAGTCTTGAAGCCTGTTAGAGAGAATCTAACAGTCTCTAAGATAGTGATTAATAATAACTCAGTGCTCCAGTCTTTGTGGCCAGAGCTTTGGTCTCATATTCTTAATGGCTAGCTCACCCTTCTTTAGCTGTTTTTTTTTTTTTTTTCATCTGTAGGGTTTAAACTGCACTTATGAAGATAGACACACAGCCTTATAATGAGTCTATTTCTTCATATTGAGATATTAGTATTCTAACGGGCATTTAAGTGTTTATTGTGTTCCAGGCAGTTTACTTACATCATGGCATGAGTTTAGTAGACACTGAACAGGGCTTAGCTTAAACTGAAATGAAATATGAATTTCTTGAGTGGGGATTTTAGGGGAACTGTGGAGGTCTTGTGAATTCCTTTTTCCTGAATCTTACTTTTTACTGCTTGCTGAAGCTCTACTCTTGGAATTTCATGTTCTTATAGCTGGTCCTATACAGAGGCAGGCATTTAGAATTTGATGACAACAGTATTATGTCTTAAACATTTTTTTCTTCTGGAAAAGTTGTCCATCCAGTGACTCTAGCTATCAGGCTGGCTGTGAGTTTTGCTTAGCTCTTTTGATTGATCCTTCTGTGTTTTAGAACTAGGGTAGGAATAACCTCACAGCTGCTATTTGATCAGAGCATCATAATTTATGAAGTATTTTCAGAGAAACCCTTATGAACCTTTAACTTCCGTAGAAGGGATAATAAGATTTTTATCTTTGTTTTGCAAATGAAGAAATTGAGACTTAAAGATAAAATTTCTCAACCAAGTCTATTCAGCCTGTAAATGGAGGGCTAATGTGTTTATATTTCACAGTTTTTTCTATCATACAATGCTTCCCATTTTTAACATGGTCTCAGACAGTGCTAACCACATCAGAACTATCTGGGATACTTATTTAAAAAAATACCAATGCCAAAGCCTCATCCCAAGTGATTCTAGTTTCAGCATGTGTAGGGCCTGGCCATCAGTATGTTTTATGTTTCCTATTTCTAATGTGAGAACTGCTAATCTGTAGTCTTTATTTCTACCACACTTGGTGAACTACAAAGGACTCTACAAACTGAAAGCAATATAGATATTCATGGTTTCTTCTTTGTAGTAGTTGTGAAAGTCAGGCTGTTAAACCATTAAATCCCTGGAGAAGTAAGTTTTCTGTGGATATACAAGCTTCAAATCCAGGTCTTCTGTCTTCTACCAGACAGTTTTTCACTCCAGTCTGTATGCTACCCCAAGCAAGATAACAGGCAAAGGTTATTTCCTTTAACTGGCTGGCTGTTAGTATTTGTAAAGTTGTCTGTGCTTCTGCAGTTCCTCTGCCACAGACATAGTATTTACAAGAGCTATCGCCAGCTTACTTTTATATCTGACCAGCTGCCTAAAAGAAAAATGTTAACTAGTTTACAGTTTATACTTTCTCAGAAGTTTTATGGTGAAAACATATTTTCCAATGAGTACATTCCTCTCTTTTTCTGGGTTTCAAGCATAACACTTTAGATGTGATCAGTGGCTTGGACCCAGAAGCACAGTCTGCTCACTCCTGGCCAGTGAGACTACTTTGCTGAGCAACAGCAGGGGAGCTGTAGAGTCACCTTCAGGCTGGTTCCTCCAAGCTTACCTAGAGCTGAATCCCACTGCTTTTTCAGGGGTGCACATTTTTAGTAAAAGCACAAGGTCAGTTCTCCCTTCTGTGCCTCTAGTAGAAGGTGAATCTGAAGTGCTGGGAACGTTACACAGAAAAGTGAAGGGAGGTAAAAGTGGAAGCAGACTTTCTCCTGAGTAAATAAAACCTAGCTAATGAGAAAGTTCAATTAGACTTTGCAGTGGAGAAAAATGGCAGCATGGAAGGCTCTACCAACCATCTCTCCTGCAAGAATGCCAATTTAACAACTATCTACACCAAAAATTACCTGTATAAGAACTAAAAAAAGATGAGCACACACAGTAGCTGGTGCTAACTTTATATTGCTGAAAGAGACACTGAAGAGGTAGGAAAAACACTGTTAAATCACAGATGCCAAATCTCCCCTATCCTCTAACATCCCTGACGTGGTATGCAGAGCATTTTAGTGGCTAGGGCGAGGGAGATTACAGCATTTGTGAGGCTTTGAACTCAGTGCTGGGGAAACATGCCACCCTGAAGGGAAGAACACAGGCCCTAGCTGACTTTGCCTCCTGCTGATTGTAGAACCCCAGGGCCTTGAGCAAACATAGGCTGAAGCCAGGGAATAATTAAAACAAGCCTTGAGCAAGACCCAGTGCTGCATTGGCTTCAGGTGTGAACCAACACAGTCCTAATCATGCTTATTTTACATCAACACCAGCTGCAGGTGGCTCAGAACAGAGAGAGAGACTCCATTCATTTGGGAGAAAGTAAGTGAAGAACACAAGGGTCTCTGCCTGGTAAACCAGAAAATTCTCCAGATCTTGTCCAAGACCATCAAGGTGGTACCTCTAAAACCTGTAAGAACCACAGTATTACTGGGCTTAGGGTTTCCCCTAAAGCAGATATAGCTGAAGTCACAATGCCCAAGTATTTTTGACAATCTGGAAAGCCTTCCCAAGGAGGACTGGTACAAACAAGCCCAGACTGAGAAGACTACAATAAATAACTCTTCAATGCCCAGACACCAAAGAACATACACTAGCATCAACATCATCCAGGAAATATAACCCAACCATTTGAGCTAAATAAGTCCCCAGGGACCAAACCTGGAGAAAAAGAAGGTGACCTTTCAGGCAGAGAATTCAATATCACTGTTTTGAGAAAACAAAGAAATTCAAGATAACACGGAGAAAAAAATCAGAATTCTATCAGATAAATTTAACAAAGACATTGACATAACTAAAAATCAAGCAGAAATTCTGAAGCTGAAAAATGCAAATTAGTCTGCTGAAGAATGCATCAACGTTCTCTAATAGCAGAATTGATCAAGCAAAAGAAAGAATTAGTGAGCTTGAAGACAGACTATTTGAAAATACATGAACAGGGGAGACAAAAAATAAATAAAAGACAATGAAGCATGTTTACAAAATCTAGAAAATAGCTTTAAAAGGGCAAATCTAGGAGTTGTTGCTGTTATAGAGGAAGTACAAAAAGAGATAGGGGTAGAAAGTTTGTTCAAAGGAATAATAACAGAAAACTTCCCAAACCTAGAGAAAGATATAAATATCTAAATACAAGAAGTTTATAGAACACCAAGCCAATTTAGCCCAAAGAAAATTACTTCAAGGCATTTAATAATCAGTGCCCACAGGTCAAGTATAAAAAAAGGATCCTAAAAGCGGCAAGAGAAAAGAAACAAGTAAAATACAATGAAGCTCCAACACATCTGGCAGCAGACTTTTCAGTGGAAATCTGACAGGCCAAAAGAAAGTGACATGAAATATTTAAAGTGCTAAAAGGAAAAAAAGAAAAAAAAAGAAGGAAGAGAAGACCACAAAACAATCAGATAACAAAATGACAAGAGTAAGTCCTTACTTATCAATAACAACATTGAATGTAAATGGACTAAGTTCTTAAAAGACATAGAATGACTGAGTGGATAAAAAATCAAGATGGAAATCTCTGTTGCCTACAAAAAGCACACTTCACCTATAAAGACACACATAGACTGAAAATAAAAGAATGGAAAACGATTTTTCATGCCAATAGAAGAAAAAAGAATAGGAGTTGCATTATTATATTGACTAAATAGATTTTAAGACAAAAACTATAAGGAGAGACAAAGAAGGTCGCTATAAATGATAAAATGGACAATTCAGCAAGATGGCATAACAATTTTAAATATATATGCACTGAATGTTGGAGCACCCAGATATATAAAGCAAATATTATTAGAGCTAAAGAGAGAGATAGGCCTCAACACAATAATAGCTGCAGATTTCAATACCCTACTTGCAGCATTGGATAGACCTTCCAAACAGAAAATCAACAAAGAAACATCAGACTTTATCTGTACTATAGACCAAATGGTCCTAATAGGTATTTACAGAATATTTTATTCAAATGGCTGCAGAATATACTTTCTTTTCCTCAGCAAATGAATCATTTTCTAGAATTAACCATATGTTAGGCCAAAAAACAAATCTTAAAACATTCAAAAAATTGAAATGATATCAAGCGTATTCTCTGATCACAATGGAATACAACTAGAACCAATAATAAGAGGAATTTTGGAAACTTTATAAATGTATAGAAATTAATATGCTCTTGAAGGACCAATGAGTCAATGAACAAATTAAGAAGAAAATTGAAAATTTATTGAAATAGATGATAATGGAAACACAACATACTGAAACCCATGTAATACAGCAAAATAGTACTAAGAAGGAAGTTTATAGCTATAAGTGCCCACATCAGAAAATAAGAAAAACTTCAAATAAACCATTTAATAATGCATCTTAAGGAACTAGTAAAGCAAGAACAAACAAACCCAAAATTAGTCGAAGAGAGACTATGATAAAGATCAGAGCAGAAATAAATAAAGTTGAAAAAAACAATACAAAAGATCAATGAAACAAAATGTTAGTTTTTTGAAAAGTTAAACAAAATTAAGAAACCTTTAGACAGGCTAAGAAAAAAAGAGAGAAGATTCAAATAAATACAATCCTAAATGAAAAAGGAGACATTACAATTGATACCGTAGGAATCCAAAGGATCATTGGTGACCAATATGAGCAACTATATGCCAATAAATTGGAAGATTTAGAAGAAATGGACAAATTTTTAGACACATGCATCTTACCAATATTGAACCATTAAAGAATTGAAGAAATCCAGCTGGTCATGGTGGCTCACACCTGTAATCCTAGCAGTTTGGTAGTTAAGGTGGGTAGATTTCCTGAGCTTGGGAGTTCAAGACCAGCCTGGGCAACATGGTGAAACTCTTATCTCTACTAAAATACAAAAAAATTAGCTAGACGTGGTGGTATGCACCTGTAGTTCCAGCTACTCAGGAGGCTGAGGTGGGAGAATTGCTTGAACCCAGGAGGCAGAGGTTGCTGTGAGCCAAGATCATGCCACTGCAATCCAGCCTGGGTGACAGAGTGAGATTCCATCTCAAAAGAAAAAAAAAAACTGAAGAAATCTGAAACATGAACAGAAAAATAACAAGTAAAGTGGTAATAAAAAGTCTCCTAGTAAAGAAAAGCCCAAAATTAGATGGCTTCACTGCTCAATTCTACCAAACATTTGAAGAACTAGTACTAATTCTAATCAAACAATTTGAAAAATAGAGGAGGAAGAAATACTTCCAAACTCATTCTATAAGGCCAGTATTGCTTTGATATTCAAACCAGAAAAAGACATGTCAAAAAAAGAAAACTGCAGGCCACTATCTACTAATGCAAACATTTTCAACAAAATACTAGAAAACTAAATTTAACAATATGTTAAAAAGATAATTCATAATGATCTGCTGGGATTTATCTTAGGGTTGAAATGATGGTTCAACATAAGCAAATCAATCAATGTGATAGACCATATCAACAGAATGAAATACCAAAGCCATATGATTATTTCAATTGGTGCTGAAAATGCATTGGATAAAGGTTAACATCCCTTCATAATAAAAAACCCTCAAGAAACTGGGTGCAGATGGAATATACCTTAACATAATAAAAGCCATGTGCAACAGATCCACAGCGTGTATCCTACTGAACAGGGAAAAAACCAAAAGTCTTTCCTCTAAAATCTGGAACATGACAAGGATGCCCATTGTTATCACTATTATTCAACATAATACTGGAAGTCCTAGCTAGAACAATCAGACAAGAGAAAGATATAAAGGGCATCCAAATTGTAAAGAAAGAAGTCAAATTATCCTTATTTATAGATGATTTAATGTTATATTTGGAGAAACCTAAAGACCACCAGAAAATGATTAGAACTGAAAAACAAATTCCACAAAGTTGTAAGATACAAAACCAACATGCAAAAATCAGTAGCACTTCTATATGCCAACAGTGAACAATGTAAAAAAGAAATAAAAGTAATTCCACTTACAAAAGCCACACATAAAACTAAAAACCTAGGAATTAACCAACAAAGTGAACAATCTCTACAATGGAAATTATAAAACACTGATGAAATAAATTGAAGAGGACACCAAAAATGGGAAAGATAGTCCATGTTCATGGATTGAAAAAAATCAATATTGTTAGAATATCCATATTATCCAAAGTAATCTACAGATTCAATGCAACCCCTATTAAAATGCCAATGACATTCTTCACAGAAATAGGAAGAATAATCCTAAAACTTATATGGAACCACAAAGACCAGAATAGATAAGTTATCCTAAGCAGAAAGAACAAAGCAGGAGGAATCACATTACCTGACTTCAAATTATATGGCAGAGCAATAGTAACCAAAATAGCATGGTACTAGCATAAAAACAGATACATAGACCAACAGAACAAAACAGAGAACCCAGAAACAAATCCACACGCCTACAGTGAGCTCATTTTTGATAAAGGTGCCAAGAACATACACTGGGGAAAAGACAATCTCTTAAATAAATGGTGTTAGGAAAACTGGATATCCATATACAGAAGAATGAAACCAGAACCCTGCCTTTCACCATATACAAAGATCAAATTAAAATGGATTAAAAGCTCAAATCTAAGACATCAAAGTATGAAATTACTGTAAGAAAACTTTGGAGAAACTCTCAGGGACAATGGTCTCAGCAAAGATTTTTTGAGCAATACTCCACAAACATAGGCAACCAACGCAAAAATGGACAAATAGGATCATATAAAGTTTAAAAACTTCTGTACAGCCAAGGAAACAATCAACAAAGTGAAGAGACAACATAGAGAATGATAAAAAGATATTTACAAACTATCCTTCTGGCAGGAGATTAATAACCAGAATATATAAGGAGCTCAAACAGTTCTATAGGAAAACATCTCTAGTTATCAAATTGAAAAATAGGCAAAAATATTTGAATAGACATTTTTCAAAAGAAGACATACAAATGGCATACAGGCATATGTATGAATGAAAAGGTGCTCAAAGTCACCAATCATCAGAGAAATGTAAATCAAACCTGCAATGAGATATAATCTTACTCCGGTTAGAATGGCTTTTAATCAGAGGACAGACAATAACAAATGCTGACAAGGATGCAGAGAAAAGGGAACCCTTGTACACTTTTGGTGGGAATGTAAATTAGTACAAGCACTATGGAGAATATTTTGGAGATTCCTCATAAAACTGAAAATTGAGCTACCATCTGATTCAGCAATCCCACTGCTGGGTATATACCACAAAGAAAGGAAATCAGTGTATTGAAGAGATATCTGCACTCTCATATTTGTAGCAGCACTGTTTGCAACAGCCGAACCTGGAAGCCACCTAAGTGTTCATCAATGGATGAATGAATAAATAAAATGTGGTACTTACATGCAATGGAGTACTATTCATCTGTAAAAATAATGAGATCCTGTCATTTGCAACATGATGGATGGAACTAAAGATTATGTTAATGAAATAAGCCAGGCACAGAAAGACAAACATTGCATATTCTCACTTATATGTGGGATCTAAAAATCAAAACAATTTAATTCATGGAGATAGATAGTAGAAGGATGGTTATCAGAGAAGGGTAGTTGGGGGCTGACTTCTATTGTTCCTTTAGATGAATTTATACAAGGAGACTCCTCTTTGCAGATAAATTTAAAAAAATAACAAAACCTATCACTCCCTTTCTGAGTGCATGTATCCTCTTGAGGTACATGATTTTGTGAGTATACAACTACTTGTGTGTGAAGAAGGAGCCCCTCTCTCCAGGAAGGTACAGCCCTGGTCTAGGGGATGTGGCTTGGCTTAATGCTTTGATGAATCACACAAACTCCCAGGAATATAAGACACATTCGAGAGGGTATTTGAACATGAACAATGGCAAGGAGGCATAAATGAAGGTTATTCTCTAGTTCTTCATTTTTACCTCTAGAATTCATTTTTCTTATAATTGTGATCTTTCAGGTTGAAGGTATGTACCTACAATACTTTATTTTAGGACTGTTGATTCTACTCTATGAACAGCTGGGTTTACAATGATAACTAGTAAGCATCCAACAATGATTATGGTTCCTCCATGTCAAAACCACCAAGTGAAAAGTGAAAGCACCAGCCAACCAGATGAGAGCTCTCTTGCCTGAGCTAAAGAAATCTGCCACATTTGTAGTCGTGTCCCCTTCCAGGAACAATGTGCAATCAGTGACTGAACAATGTTAAGTACAAAGTCCTAGTTTTCTTCTCTCAATGAGGGAGACTTCTGAAGGGACATTCTAATTCCAAGATTTCCAGCCATATGGGATTTCATTGGGATACAGCACAATTTGCCTTTCTCCCCAATCCTGCCTTTTTAATTTCTTTTTCACAAATACTGAATCCAGTAGCACCCTATAAAAAACATCCTGCATATTAATCTCTTTCCTACAATATCTTCCCTGGGACAACTTGAGATAGTGCCCATGCTCCACAGATGTTGAATATTTTTAATATCAACTGTGACTGGGCAGGCAGCGGGCCCTAGCTTATATCAATCTTGTGTTAAATGCCCTTCCGTTTGAGGACATTTTTGTAAATAATTTATCTGGTAGTTTCCTTCCCACTGTTTTTATTTTTTTCCTTTCTGGATACCTTTAGTGGAATTTGGACTTTCTTGATTGATCCTTTTACTGTCTTATCTTTTTCCCCTTATTTAAAAAATATTTTTTGATCTTTTACTTCTACTGTCTTAATGATTTCTTTGACTTATCTTTGAATATTTTAATTAATTTTATTTGGCTATTACATACAAATTTCCAAGTGATCTTTACATTGATTGTTTTCTTTTTCTTCCCTTTGTCCTTTTCTCCTCTCTCTCTGTTTCTTTGTGTCTTCTTCCTGGCACCTTTTTAGTTCATGAATACTCTAGTTGATCATTCCAGGTGTGAGGGTAGAGTTGAAGTTGTAAGTAAGCATTTCGCCTAGACTGTAAATACACTATATAGCCTCCTTCCTTCCTTCCTTCTTTCGTTTTTTCTTTCTTTTTAATTCAATTCTCCCTCCCTCCCTTCCTCCTTCCCTTATTTCTTTTCTTTCTTCCTTCTTCCAGTCTCCTCTCCCTTGCCACTCTTCATTAATTAATTGAGTGCCTACTATGTTCCATTTGTTAGGTAAGACACAATAAGGAACATGAAGCCTCTGTTCTATTAGCTTTAGACCTAAGGCCACTAATAAGTCTTTATAGACTAAATTTAAAAGCAGCATCTCTCACAATCTGAAAGAGAGTTCTTCATGAGGACCTGCAGGTTGATGGCTTCCATATTTAGCCTGCTAAGTTTTCATGCAAGCCTTTGTATTATTATGTCTTGTCTGCTTCCTCTCCATTGACCTCCTCAAACTGTACTTGGCTATAAACTTCTGGTAAGTTAAGAGTCTAACTTCCATTTGTATATCTCTCCTCTAGCTTCTGTTTCTCAGTTTCTTACCCCTCTCACTGCCGGAAATCTTATTCTTCACATTGCAGGAGCTCCATAAAGATTGTTAAAATATGAAGTTTAAACAAACAAAGCATGCCACCAGAGAGGGGCAGAGAAATTGTTATGGCTATTTGAAGAGGAAATTTCAGAAAACTGCACAAATTGGTGCATAATAAAAAACGAGTAGGTAGAGCCTAGTATTGGGTGAGGTAGAAGCTTGATTATAAAAAATAATACGCACCCTCTCTGAGAATTGTACTCTGCTTTTAGTAAAATAGGCACATTTTTTCTTTCTCTATGTCCCTGGACTGCAGGAGCATAAATTGGATAACATGTGTAAAAACAATCTGAACTCCTTGGAAGTCAGGAGTGACAGACCCAAGGCATGGTATTATGCTTTTCTTATTGAAATTTGGCATTTAAAACAGTGGCCTAAATAACATTATTTGTAGTTAAAAGGATTAATATATTTCATTTATGGTAATCCTTTAATTGCAAGAACCGAAAGGCATATAAAACATTGGTTCAGATGAATGTTAAAAATGGGATCCAGTGTAATTGAATTAAAGCAGTTGCCTTACTTTATTAGTCAGGAGAGGCTAGGCTAATGCTGTAGTAACAAACAACCCCCAAATCCTAGTAATTTAACACCTCAAGTTTATTTCTAACTAACACAAAATCTGCTGGAAGTCCAGGAAATTCTCCAGGGCAGCCGCCAGGGCAGTGATTCAGCAATCCATGCTACCTCAGTCTTGTGGCTCCACCATCTCAATGTGAGACTTTCTTTATGACTGTTGGAACACAGGGAAGAAAGATTGTAAAATCGTGCAGAGCTTTTCACTGACTCAGCATGAAAGTGCCACATCCCATTCCACTATTTATTTCTAGTATTTTATTAGTCAGAACTAGAAACATGACTCTCCCAGTCCCCAAAATACTGGGAAGCATAGTGTCCCATCTACCCAAGAAGGAAAGAAGTACCTGGGTACTGGGGAGATGCAGCAAGTCTACCATACTACCATATTTACAAATACTGAGTTAGAACACGCTTCCAATTCCATGGATCATGAGGCATGACAGTGATAAAGATGAAAGGAAATCCAGCACTAACAACTCATTTCAGAGATAAAGAAATTATAGCTTTATGTCCAAGGACATGAGGTCAGCAATGATGAGTCACCACAAGAACCTAGAGTTAGTGACTCCTAGTTCAGAGCTTCTACTCCAATAGCATTCCCCCAGAGCTTTCCTTGGAGGCTAATAGGTATCTCTCACATAGAAAATTGATTCCATGATTAAATTAATTCATCAGTGATAGGGTCGACCATTAGGACAAACAAGGTTTATTAGTAGTAGAACTTTTCAGAGCCTTTAACATGGTACAGTATACTGTGAATTTCAGAGTGCTAGAATATTAAGAAATTACTGACCAATTTTGAAGACAGAAACCATCCTCTTACCCTGAGTATTTGTTTTCTTCAGAGCCTCTTGTAAGTGAGGATCACACCTCAGAAAATGCTACATTATCACATTGCACTTGCAGAATTGTTATGCATCCAAAGTCAATCTTTGGAAGTTAGCATCATCAATGTGGGTTAATACATACTTACGTCTTGTCTCCATCCCTACCTTGGCAACCATTTCTTTCATACCTTGGTTTTGAGGACCTTATCCCATTGATGCATACTATTATTCTTACATTCAGACATATTTCGACCCATAGAACAAATCTTTACTAAGAATATACTCAATGCCAGATCTGATACTAATATTGGATATTTGAAGAAAAACAAAAAATAATCGCTGTTTTTATACTACACATAGACTAAAATGGAAAGAGACTTTCAAAGAATGATGCAGCAAAATATTCTACATGCTATTGTATACTATGATACAACATATCATAGAATATAGGTATAACATTCAATGGAAGTACAAAGTAGATGTGAGAAAATTCTGTTCTTCCTAGTGAATTAAACTCTAAGGAGACTTTCACAGCAACTGTTAATTATTAAGTTTCTTCTATTCTTTATTTGCTAAAATACTATGCTGGATCTCAGCACTGGGCTTTACTCTTATGCCAGTTTCATTGCATCTTATTCATTTTGGCCTACTGGGATAATTAGTCAAGGTTTTTAGGAGTCTGGTGTGATAAGTCATGCAGTAGCTCTCCCTTCCTGATCCTGTCTTTTGCAGATTTGATCAGCTTCCCTTATATATTTTCATTCAAGTCCTTAAAAACTATTTTGCTGTAAGCAGAGCCAATGACCCACATAGCGAACTACTCTCAATATTAAAAAATTTCATGTCACTAGAGAATTATCTTTTGTCCTTAAACCGATTACAACCTAAATGAAAACTCTGAAAAAACAAATCATTTAAATTGTTCTAAGTGAGCCACTGCCTTCCAAATATTCTTCTTACAGAAATTAGAAAAAAATTCTTTTTTTTCCCCATTTATTTATTTTATTTCATTTTAGGCTTTGGGGTACATGTGAAGAACATGCAAGATTGTTGCATAGGTACACACATGACAGTGTGATTTGCTGCCTTCCTCCCCATCACCTACATCTGGCATCTCTCCCCTTGCTATCTCTCCCCAACTCCCCACCCCCACCATCCCTCCCCTATTTCCCCCCTAGTGCTCCCCTCCCTGTGTCCATGTG
>NW_016107428.1:974983-984519 GCF_001604975.1 Cebus imitator
GTTTTGGGTGTTTTCCTTCTTTTTCTGCTGGTTTCTTCCCATCTTTATGGATTTATCCACCTGTCGTCTTTGTAGTTGCTGGCTTTCAGATTGGGTCTCTGAGTGGTTGTTCTGTTTGTTGTTGATGAGGTTATTTCTGTTTCTTGGTTTTCCTTCTGACAGTCTGGCCCCTCTGCTGTAGGTCTGCTGAGGTCCACTCCAGGCCCTGCTTGCCTGGGGATCACCTGCAGCAGCCTCTGCGCTTTCACTGGGAGCTGCAATCCTGAGCTGTTCCTAAACGGCCATCTTGGATCCCGGATCGAAAAAAATTCTTATAGAAATTGGAAAAGAGATATTGTACTTGTTACTTATCTTTACTTTCTACATCTCTTTTTCTAAATATTAATGAGTTTATACTGGGGTGCCTTATGTAGTGAAAGCAATGGGAGGGATGAGGGACAGGAAGTTCAGTGTAATTCCCACAGCGACCTTCTAAAGTGAGGTGCTCTTATCCTCATTTTACAGGTGCAGAACCTGAGACAATAAGAATTTACTTTTTTCCCAGGGACACGCAGCCAGTAAGTAGATGAGCTGAAACTGAATCTGCATTTATCTAAATCCCAGATCCAAACAGGTTTTACTTATAACATACTGTGCCTTCTCCTGAGGCCTCACTAGTCTATGAATGCAAATATGGCAACCATTCTGTTGACAATTGAATCCCCTTGCCTTAGCACCTGCTGGGTGTCCTGCCATTACCTCTGGGAGTCCACATGGATATCTTACATATACTCTATGTCACTGGGCCCTAAATCCGTCATGATTAGAATGATCTGGGAAGATTTTAAAATTGTATTTCTGGGCCCTATCTTTAGAGAATTTTGATTCACTGGGTCTAGAGTAAAGCCCAGGAGCCTGTATTTTTAAGAAAAATTCCCAGGTGATGTGATGGCCATCTAGGTTTGAAACCCAGATGTTCATTAACATTGTTACATTAAGTTACTCAACTAAGCACAAGAGTTCCCAGTTGATGGCCACCATTTCCTTGTTGATGAAATGGTGGACACTGCCGCTGCTTTGCTAGCAGGCACCCTAAGACCCCAAGATTCTAAAGTTGCAGGATAATCTTTCCATTAGGTTAGTTTCAAAAGTGATGGTGCTTGAGCTCTAATATGTTATTGGGTCTTGTTCTCAATTTCAACTTACAATCTTCTTTCTGTTCAGGAATCAGGCATATATCTAGAGTTCCAGGCCTGAGAAAAAGTCAAATAATCTTGTCTCAAGTTGGATTCCCTATGAAGTAGATCATCAGATTTTAGTGTATGGGATGGGAGTTAGTGTGTGAGATGAGCTAGTTAATGTGTGAGTGTAGAGTTAGTGTACGGGATATTTATTAAGAAATGACATTGAGAGCCATGTTAAATTATTTTGCCAGTGCTGCTGCCATACAAAATATCACAGACTAGATGGCTTAAACAGCAGAAATATATTTTCTCACCATTCTGGAGACTGGAAATCCAAGACCAAGGTTCTGGTAGGGCTGCTTTCCTCTGAGGCTTCTCTCCTTGGCTTTCAAATGGTTGTCTTCTCCCTGCACCTTCACATGACTTTTCCTTTGTGCATATATATGTCTGTGTTTTAATATCTGCTTCTTTTTTAATTTTTATTTTATTATTATACCTTAAGTTCTGTGGTACATGAGCAGAACATGCAGGTTTGTTACATAGGTATACACGTGCCATGGTGGTTTGCTGCATCCACTCCCCCGTCGTCTACATTAGGTATTTCTCCTAATGTTAGCCCTCACCAATCCCCCCACCCCCTGCTATCCTTCCCCTAACCTCCCCACCCCTCGACAGGCCCTGGTGTGTGATATTCCCTTCCCTGTGTCCATGTGTTCTCATTGTTGAACACTCATTTATGAGTGAGAACACGTGGTGTTTGGTTTTCTGTTCTTGTGTTACCAGAACACCAGTGAGGCTGGATTGTATTCCATCCTTACGGCCTCATTTAAACTTGGTTACCTCTTTAAAGGTCCTGTCTCCTTATACAGACATTTTCTGAGATATTGGGGTTTAGGGTTTCAATGTGAATTGAGGTAGGAAGAAAATTCAACTTTTAAGACATATAAATGTCCAGGATCCTAGATACCCTGGGAGGAAGACCGTGCCCCAAAATAATAGAGAAAGAATTTCACAGCCTTGTGGGATATAGTTGCAACATATTAACAATAGATATTGATAACAGGATGTGGAAGTAGTCATGGGTAAATTAAATTATGTCTTAGTCTGTTTTCTGTTGCTTATAAAAGAATACCTAAAACTAGGTAATTTCTAAGTAACAAAGTGTATTTCTTAGAGTTCAGGAGTCTGGGCAGTTCAAGGTAGACAGGATACATTTGGTGGGAGCCTTCTTGCTGATGGGGACTCTGTGCAGAGCCCTGAGTGGCACAGGGAATCACACGGAGAGGGTTGGGGTGAGTGCGCTAGCTCAAGTATCTCTTCCTCTTCTTATAAAGCCAACAGTTCCATTCTCATGATAAACTATTAATCTCTTAAACCATGAATCAATTAATCTATTCATGGGTGCCAAGCCCTCATGACTAATGACCTTTTAAACGCCCCGCCTCACATTACTGGCACATTGGAGATTAGATTTCTGCATGAGTTTTGGAGGGGACAGATATTCAAACCACAGCAGATTAAATTCATGTATTTGAAATAAAGTGTTTATTGCACTCCGGGTCTATAAGAAGGCAATACACAGGGTGCTATGAGAATCTTCACATTCAGAGTCTGGTTGGTTGATAGCAAAGACTTCCTGTAAAGATGCCCCAGAGAACTTATACACAATGTTATTTTGCCCGTCAATATACTTGTAAAATATTCCATGATGTTAGGCAAATTAATTTGTTGATAATAGTACTGACCAGAAATAAGTTACCTATGAAGTGCCACTTCTAATTTTAAATATTCTAAGAAAGGCATTGTCTTTCAATATTTTATTTAAGTGATATTTATGATTAAGTCCAGTCTTAAACTTGAATGTAATAAACTGGTGTGCTATAACTGGTGAAAACATGTTTCATGCTTTCTCATGTTTGGCAAGAAGTTGTGACCTCCTTGAGTGCAAATCTGTAAAGTTTTAAAATTTAATTTAATATTTTTGCATTGTATAGAACAGTGCCTAACACTAGTGGGCTACTAGCAAAACTGAAAAAAAGAGTGAAAGAGCAATAAATATCAAAAGAGTAAAGAAGAAAGACATAGAGAAGAAAGAGTAGAGAAGAAAAAGATAGGTAAAGGAAGAAGATGGTAGAGAAGGAATGATTAAAAAGTAGAGGGAGAAGGCAAGACAAAAGAGAAGGGACAGGAAGGTTACAATGGAAGAGTAAACACTTGGGAAGGAGAAAAAAGAAGGAAAAACAGGCCAGAGTGGTAACCAATTTCTCCCATTTCCCCATCAGAATAGGTAGAAGGTTGTATATCCCAGGAACTTTCTACCTATACACAGGGACTCTTCTGCTTCTTTTAGAGAGTTAGCCTATGCAATGAGCAATTCCATAAAGCTTGGAGATCCACTAGTAGCTCTCTACTGGCAGTTCTGAAACCCCTCCTATAGAGTACACGAGATTCAGGAGAAGATTCTCATTTCCTATGTGGATGTTTTGATATTGGGCAAGGCCATGTTATATTCGGGAAGGGAAATAGGGTAAAACTCACACACTTCTTAAAAGCAAAAGCACAGAGGTGAATTCTAGGTGTTCCAGCAGAAGGATCTTCTATTTATGTCATTGTCACCAAAGTTGAACGAAAACATTAAAGATAAGACAAGTTTTCCCTTCCTAGAAATATGAAAGTAGGCCAAGCACAGTGGCTCACTCCTGTAATCCCAGCACTTTGGGAGGCTGAGACAGGTGGATCACGAGGTCAGGAAACCGAGACCATCCTGGTCAATATGGTGAAACCCCTGTCTCTACTAATATAAAAAATATATATTAGCTGGGCATGGTAGTGTACACCTATAGTCTCAGTTATTTGGGAGGCTGAGGCAGGGGAATTGCTTGAATCTGGGAAGTGGAGGTTACATTGAGCCAAGATCGTGCTGCCACCCTCCAGTGTGGTGAGAGAGTGAGAGTCCGTCTCAAATAAATAAATAAGAAAGAAAAAATATGAAAGTCTTCCTTTTTGCTTCCTGGGAAAATTGCCTTTTCTCCAGCCACATTATTGATTTTCCTCTGTTTTTCAAACATAAATCCAAACAATTGTATCTTGCTTACATTTCTCTTTTAATGCTCATCATCTACACTAACAGAAAATCTTAACAAATTAAATTTATTAGGAAGTTTGTGCTGTCATAGTGGCTACTTCTATGATAATACACATAAACATAGTCAGTAATTGGCTCCCATGGCCTTGGCAAAGTCACTATGGAAAGAAAAGGGAGAAATTATAGGTATTTATTTGGGTAGATGTGCATAATAGTCTCTTGGAAATGAAATGTATATCACTTTACAGATCCAGCATGTCAGTGCATTAAGCGTTTTAGAAATGTGTAGCAGTCTTTTCAAGGTTAAGCACCTTTATGGAAGCCATTCTTCTGTATAAATGACTTTTTCTCATAATTAAAACTGCTCATTTCAAGTCCCAGACTGAAAAACATAAACAAACATTTATATCCAGAAATGTATTCTCTGCACCTTTGCTTTCTTGAACAGGGAATGCTGAACTTGAGTCAACAATTTTTCTGATAAACCTGAATCAATCTTAGAGACTTCTGTGATTGTATCTGACAGCCATAAAAGTTTGTGTGGCATTGCAATTTCTGTCTTCTCCTATGTTAAACAATAAATTGTGATTTTCAAATTTTCTCTCTCTTTCGCCTGTCAAAGCATAAGGTTCTGGTGCTAGGTTTTTGGAATGTGATGGCTATTTCATAAGTTAAGAAACATTTTTTGCTTAAATAGAAGGCATATTTGGAGGACTGCATTTGTAAGAACTATGAAGTGAGGAAAATAGCACATTGCTTTCTCTCAATTCATACATCGATTCTTAACCACTGCAAGAAACTTTCCTAATAGTCATTTATTGCTTTTAATTACACAGGATTTTTATAGTTTAAACTGCTCACCAAACAACTTCTTTAACTTTCTGCCAAATTACGACCTCATGCCAATACAAACTGTACATTCCAGAAAAACAAACTTGTCAAGTACTAAGTCACTCTGTGTGTGTGTGTGTGTGTGTGTGACAGAGAGAGAGAGACAGAGAGAGAGAGAGAGAAAGAGAGGGAGAGAGAGAGAGAGAGAAAGTGGTGTTTGTCTCTAAATCTATTCTACTTTTAACACAAGTTTTGCAGAAGTAAATTGAAATCATTGGAATCTTTTTGACCTAGCTTGTTTTTTAAAACCACCATTTAGAAAGAATGTGGGATATAACCGATTTTGCTTTTGCATTAGATATAACATGAACTCTCTCTATATGTCAGTTACAGACAGTCTGAAGATGAAGCCCTATGTTTAGCAAGAAGAGATTGAAATTACATTCACAGAAAGCTGAATTTCTGCCACTTTTCATCAATGACTTTATCCTAAGACTCAGTTGATTCTGTCCCACAAATATACATAACTACAGTTTTAGAATTCACAGGGCTATCATATTCGTAGTTGCTTAATGTCAGCTTTTCTTATATATTGACTTTGAACAGTAGTTGAAAAAATATCTTCCTGTATTCCGAATGTCTCACATGATCTCTCCTGCTCAGCCGTGTTGCAGCATAACATGATACTTGGCTGCCATGTGTGTTTCCAGCATAAGACCGCTACACCTTGGCTCCAGTTTGACCAAATTGAGTTGCTTCCAGAACACACTATAACAAATTTGAGAAAGTCTATAATCAGTGGAGGATTTTTGTGGCTTGCAAATGCACCCCAAATAGCCAATAATGAATATTCCATAAGCAAGAAAACATTTTTAGTTCCAAATATCATTAGGGAAGTACAGATTTTGTTAAAAAATACTTCTTTTGCTAAATACTTTTGACCTTAGCAGATGACTTTAAAGATTAAGCAGAAAGACTCTGAGCAAGAGTGCCATTTACATCTAAAATGGGATTTTCGTGTACAAGCTGACTTCAGATGAAACATTTCAAAATCATGCTGATCTTCCAAAGAGAGAGGTTTGCTCATATTTTCCGAATGCTCAATCTCCAGGTTCAATCAATTTTGTTTATCTTACCAAAGGATTTCTATTTATAAAAGATTGGAAATGCTTCTGCCAGGGATTAAGAAATATGCTGTTTACTGTTTGGAAGATAATTTACTTTCTCAGGTGGCTAGAGGACTTTGCTTTGAGGCCTTGCTCAATAGAAGAACAACATTAACACAACTCAATTTCAAACAGAAATGTTTGGAACCTTTCAGAACTGAATGGACCTTTGAGAGTATCTAGTTAAGAGGCATAATTTAAAAAATGAGAAAACCAAAGCCTGTAAGTGAAAGAAACTTATCCAAACTTATGCTGTAAGTTAGGTCGATCTGATTCTTCTGAGTTTCAGTCTCTCTGGCATTTTATTACATTAATATATAATTTTTTTCCCATTTCTTACCAGTTATCTACAAAATATAATTTGGCAAGCACTGAGGTAGATTCTGGGTACACACACACACACACACACACACACACCCACACACGAAAGTTTCTGCATCCAAGGAGGTAAATAATGTAATGTAATGAGAGAAGAGCAACTACAAACCCAGTAGTTTTAAAAGTTGCTGTATTCAGGGTACTATGAGTGCATACAGTAAAGTGTGACTACCTTGGTCAGGTAGGTAAGAGGAACTGATAAAAACCAAGAAGGGGAAGTGAGAGCTGGGTCTTAAAGGCTAATTAGGATGAAGGCTATTTCAAGCAGAGAGGAAAACATGTACTAAGAACATGGAGCATTTTAAGGACAGCAAGTAGTTTAGTGCATACTAGGGTAAAAAGGAGAATCTAATTAGTTGGACAGTAGTCTGATAATGAATGGTTATGAATATCGTGTCACGAGTTTGGACTCTTATCAGTGGACTATTGGAAGATACTGAAAGTTTTAAGTTAGAGCTGATGTGATACTACTATGTGTTTTCAATTTAGAATCACACAGATATCACTGTGGAGATTGTATTGGAGAATAAAAAGACCACAGCCAAGGAGAACACATTGGAGGAAATGGTAGCAAGGCAGCAAGTAATGATGATGGTATGAAATGAGTGACAGTGAGGATGGCAAGAAGAGAAATGACGGGGATCAACTTGATAGGTGCTCATTTTTTTTCTGCTTCGAAGTTTTCTTCATGATTTGCTCCTTCGCTTTATTCAAGCTTTTGCTCAAATATATTTTCAGAGTGGTTTTACCTGACCACTCAATTTAAACTGTAACCTTTTCCCCGTATTACTCCTTAATCTCTCTTGTGCTTTATTTTTTTCTCTTGGACCACTTATCAACCATGACATATTATATATTTATTTTTAAAATTATTGTCAATCAGATATAATATAATGTAAGCTCCATGTCAGTTTTGGTCCTTGCCTGACACATAAGGTTGGCACCTATATTGATTGTAAGGACCTAGATGGCACCAGCAATGTTACTACTCTATATAAAATAGGCTATTTAAGTATACCCTGCTGAAAATGGACAGCATGTATTTCTTCTTTAATCTATACCAGGGGATAAGTTTTGCATGTTTAGCAGAATAGTATGATGAGATTCTTTCTGTTTTCCTGTTGGCTGATGCTACAGAGGCTGATAATGACACAAAAAGTTCTAAGTTCCTCTACATGTCTGGGATGTTGATTGCCAACGAAGATTTACATAGGAAATGATTGAAAATAAATTTCATAATTCTCAGTTTAACAAATTCCTTAATGATACCTCAGATATTAGAGATACCAAAAGAGAGAAGGACACTTTTTGAGGTAATCCCTATAGAGAGAGTTTCTGGACTTCAGCAATGTTCTGCTTTGCCCTGTCTGTTCCACTACCTTCTGAACTGGTTGGATCAGGTGAACTTATCTTATATCTTAAGTCAAGTAACAATGGCTTCAAAAAAATCATTCAGGGACTTTCACTTGTGTGCTGAAATTTGTGGGGTACAGAGATGTTACTAGGCCCATATTTATAAAACTGCAAAGTTAATAGATGATGACTTTCTAGCATCTTAGAATGGATATGTTGCCAATAGCAAAGACATGGAATCAACCTAAATGCCCAGCAATGGTGAAAATGTGATATATATACACCGTGGAATACTATGCAGCCATAAAAAAGAATAAGATTATGTCCTTTACAACAGCATGGAAAGACTGGAGGTCATTATCTTCAGCAAACTAATGTGGAAACAGAAAACCAAATACTATATGTTCTCACTTATAAGTGGGAGCTAAATATTAAATACATATGGACCTAAATAAGGAAACAACAGACGCCAGGTCCTACCTAAGGGTGGAGGGTGGAAGGATGGTGACGATCAAAAAGCTACCAATAAAGTGCTGTGCTTATTGCCTGGGTGATGAAATAATACATATATAAAATCCCTGTGACATGCAATTTCCCTATATACCAAATGTGCATGTGTTCCCCTGAATAATAATTTAAAAAACCCCAAAACTTTTAACTTTTATTTTTTATTTAAAATAAAATAAAAAGAATGGCTGTGTTGGGAAGTCGCTTCTACTTATACTAAATTCATAATGTGTATTTTATTAATGCATCATTTTGGACTGCAGATGATGCCAACTTGGGGTCATTTTAGATTCTTCTCTGAGGAAAGTCTAGAGGGATAATAAAACCCTTATCCCTGCCTCAGTTGAAAAAACTGTTTACTTAAATTTTATATTTGGGGCTTCCATGAATGTTTATTTAATAATTTTGAATGGCTTAAAACAATAGCTTAAAGTCCTCTGATGTGTTGGCAAAGGAAAATAAAAATAATCACTGTACAATGTGATAAATGTTATATATCTGCTTGTTATAAGGTGGTAATGCCAGTAAGAGGCAGAAAATAAACTCTTCCTGGTGAAGGCTGTCAAGGCCTTCTTAAGGAGGTAAGCTTTCAGGCAGGTTTTAAAGAAAGAAGCAGAGAAAAGAAAGTGGCATTCTGAGAAGAAGAAACACTATGTAAAAACTCAGAGGAAGAAAAGATGTGACATTCATTGAAGAATAGTAAGTCTATAGTATATGACTGTGGAATTGAGACTGTGGTAAGAGATGAGCTTAATAAAAAGAAGGGGCTTGACATGGTGGCTCATACCTGTAATCCCTGGACTTTGGGAGGCCGAAGAGGGAAGGTTGCTTAAGCCCAGGAGTACAAGATCAGCCTGGGCAACATAGGGAGACCCCATCTCTACAAAAATATACAAGAATTAGCCAGGTTTGGTGGCACACACCTGTAGTTCTAGCTACTTGGGAGGCTGAGGCTGGAGGATTGCTTGAGAGCAGGAGGTAGAGGCTGCAGTGAGCTGTGATTGTCCCACTGCATGCACTCCAATCTGGATGACAGAGTAAGGCCATTTCTCA
>NW_016107428.1:984556-1041967 GCF_001604975.1 Cebus imitator
AAAGGGTTACAGATGAACATCTCATACACTGAATTTTTTTGGCAGTTAGATTCTAGAGTATTCATTGGTACTATTGTACATTAGCCTCTTAAGGACTCTTCTCTCATTTACTTCTAATCTTTTTTCTAATATATCAGTGCAAATATGATTTTTTTTTCTTAAGTCAAGCTTACTGTAATGTTGCGGATGGAATAGTAAAATCTTACCATGGCTCACCATATCCTGCCTGGTCTCACCTCCATTTGATGCTCCAACCTCCTGCGTCCCAGGCTGCCCTCTATATCATTTGTTTGTTTGTTTGTTTGTTTTGAGACAGAGTTTCACTTGTCACCCAGGCTGGAGTGCAGTGGTGTGATCTCGGCTCACGCAACCTCTGCCTCCTGGGTTTAAGCGATTCCCCTGCCTCAGCCTCCTGAGTAGTTGAAACTATAGGCATGTGCCACCACGCCAGCTAAGTTTTTATGTTTTTAGTAGAGACAGGATTTTTCCATGTTAGCCAGGCTGGTCTCGGACTCCTGACCTCAGATGGCCCGCCTACTCTGCCTCCCAAAGTGCTGGGATTAAAGACAGGCATAAGCCACGTGGCCGGTAGCTGCTCTCTATTTCTGTACTCCTGCCACATGCTGGCCTTCTTTATCTCCCTTAGTGTGCCATGCCCCAGGGCCTCTGTTGTTTCTCATGCCTGGAACTCACTTTCTTTGGCTGCTTCCTCCTCCCTGAGCTCTCTTTGTAATACCCTTTACATCTAAATTTGCAGGTGCCCTCTTTCTGTCTCTTATTGATAGTGTCACTTCCTCAGGGCAAAACCTCCATAAAATCTCACACTCTTATGACTTACAGTCTCATTGCATCATGCATGAATTTCACTGCTGTAATTTTACATTATTTGCTGTAAGATCCTTTAGGGAAATTACCATGTATTTTCCTGCTCATCATTGTCTTTTTAGTGCCCAGCACACAGGCTCTAGCACCCTCACACACAGTCTGTGTTCAATGAATATCTTTTGAATGAATTAATAAGGAGTTCAGTTACATATGAGATGAATGTAGGTAATGATTTCTACTTAAAACAAAAATTTGAAATGATAAATACGGTTAATCTGAATTCTCACTTTCAGTACCCACTAAAAAATTTATATTCTTTTTATGCTGGAAGAAAGATAGTAAACTGTTTCTAAAGTAATTTTTACGAATCAAAATTGGACACATTGCAAAATTTGCAATGGAGACAATCTACTGTGATAATAAAAATAGGTATTTCCACTATGACTTTGAGCAATACCAGATGTTTTTGTATGGCATATTTATGAAAGCTTCTTCTAAATTACCACTGTCAAAAATAATTTGTTTTATATAAAGCTCTAAGATATATTACACCTGAAGCCTACAAACGAAAATCACATGGGTTTACAATGGCAAGTTTGCTAAATAAAATATAAGATATTGTTTGAGTAATTGAATAGAAGAGGTTTTGTTTCCAACCCTGAATATAACACTAAGAGCCAAGCTAACTTCTTTTTATGAGGGAAAATGCCATCACTTTGTGATAATTTTTATGATTTTATGGAATTTAAATATGTGAATATTTCAGTTCCACAGTTGTTTTACTTCAAACAATATAACATTTTTGTTTGTGTTTTCTCCTCCAGGCACATAAAGTTAAAATGGAACAAACTGAGGCAGAATAAGACTGTTATATAATTCTTTAATGCATTCATGTAGTCAAGAAATACAATAAGATTCCTTTAATGAGATTACAGTCTAAAGAGTAAATAATTGAGATTCGTTCATCGAATTAACTGACAACCCCTTTTCCAGTCCCCACTGCCCTCTAGCAGCTTTTGTGCATACTAATCTCCTTGGACTCTTGTTAAAATGCAAATTCTGATTCAGTTGCTTTGCAGAAAAGCCTGAGATTCTGCATTTCTCACAACCTCCTTGAGGACTCCCAGGGGACTCCAATGCTGCTAGTCTGTGCTCCTCATTTTGAGAAGCAGGGAGCTGGAGACTGCTGAGATCAGAAGGCCACAAACGACTGGGGTGCTACCTTTTTACTGGGGCTCTGGGTTTGGCTGGAAGGATGAAGTGGCACAAAATTTCTGTGTAGGAGAGGTGACATCATGTCCTCTTAAAGTCTCCACAGTTGTTTTCTTTTCTCTTTCAAACCTGACTTCAACACTAGCTGACAACCTTGATCTATTAATGGCACAACCATTCTCCCAAGTACAAATACTTGAATATTCTAAGTTATTTTTGACTGTTCCTGCAGTCTTTTTTTCCTATTCCCTGCATTCAATCATCTGGCAAGTCATATGGCTAACCCAGCCCTATGCCTGCTGCTTCTATCTCCTTTTCTCCCCTCACCCCATCATTAATCGTTATCACCAATGCTTACTACGAACTTCCAATATGATGGGATTTATATGCATTATGTAACTTAAATCTTAAAGTACATATGAGTTAGTTATTTTTAAACCCATGAGGAAACTGAGGCTGAGAGCGCCACTTGTCAATTTACATAACTAGTAAGTAATGGAGTGGAGATGTACACCCAAGTCTGACTATAGACGCTGGTCCTAACCAGTTATACCTTGCTGCTTTTTCACTCCTGTCTCCTTCTTCAAGCCTGCATTAATTCTTAGTGGGATCTAAGGAGATTTATTACTGCTTGTCATAACCATAACTAGTATGCCACATATGTGACAGCCTTTTATGACCTTAAAGTTATTATAAATGTTTGTCATTGTCACTTCATCTATTGCAGAACAGTGCCAGAGTTTTCTTTTCTTGCACTCATGTCTGATAATGTCTATATTGCCTTCCAAATGGTTCAGTTGTATTTGGGCTCCTACATTGTATGGTTGCATCTTACCTTCTTTCAAAATCTCATTGCCTGCTTTCCACATCTCAATGCCTTTTACCAGGACAGTCATTTCCCACCTCAACAATTAGAATTATATCACAGTCATGGCTAAAGTGTTAACTATTATCTTCTTTATGAAATGTTTTCTGGTTATTGTATAACACACATTCTTTTACTTCCAGAATATCTGTACCACTTTGTATCATCTTTTGGTACTTATTATAAAGGAGCAATGAAGGGTCATAATTTAATGTCCAGTTAAGAAGTTGAATTCAAGACAGAACACTGTTAAATTAAAGCAATTCTTTGGGACACTGTATTTTAAAATCAAATTGCTATAAAAATCACCTTGACTCAGAACCTAAACTTTCATCACTTTTCTACACTGACCCTAGTTCTGTATTTGAAAGCAGTTTCCTCTCCCATGTTCTATTACTTCAAATAATATTACTTCAGATGGTTGAAGAAAATTATAGTTCTTCTTTTACTTTAATCAAAATAAAATTTTTGATTAAATTTTTTGAACTATAATTTTTTGCTCTTTCTGCTGTTTTTTATATAATTCAGTCTTCATGCTTGCTATCCAAATTATTGCCTTCCAATTACAGGGTCTAGAATTGGTTTACCTAGGTCGAATCTCGAGTCCGCCAGCTAGTATCTGTATAATCTCATGAAAGTTGTTTAATGTTCTGTTGTCTATTTCTTTATATGTAAAATGGGAGTAAAAATAACATTTACCTAATAGGTTTTATGAGGATTGAGAATGTATATAAACTGTTTGATTAAAAAATCAACTTAATGCATAAGGTATGGTTTACACAAGTTCAGGAGTAAGAGTGAAACTATAACTTCTGACTTAGAATCTGATTTATATTCAAGAAGAAAAGATTTCATTGACTATTTTAGGTGTTTTACTACATTATTAGGTTATTGCTTTTGTAGTAAACTGAAAGTCCAAGAAGAACTCTTGTTGACGCAAGGCTTCCTCAAGCTGTGGTTGGGCAATTGTCTTTTAAAACCCAAATGCATGACTTTCCATTGATTCTTTCTACATTTAACATTTTTTGATCTTTTGTTTCAGAGTTTTGAATGGTCTTTGATTATTTTTATAGCCATCCAAAATATGTGCTACCTTTCTTAATTATGGCTAGTCACTTTAAACTAATAATAGCTCATAGTTTGGTTTATTGTTTTCTTTAGTGTTTCTAACCTGCAAATTGAGATGCAAGAAACCTCTACAAGAGGGGCTCTGTTTTCCTTGGAGGCAATGAGAAGATTTTTCATTGTAGAACTCATGTATAGCATAAGCAGGTCTATTGTCTGCTGAATTTCTCCTCTTACAAAGCGTTTTTTAAGAATGTAAGTAATTGTTCTTTCCAAACAGCAAGAAGCAGGATGTTTTTAAATGATGACACTATTTGGAATAATTGATCATTTCCAACTGGTCCCAATTTCTGCTTCATATGACTGCTGCAGTACATTTGATGGACATTGCACAATTCTACATTACAGTCCATTGCAGGTACTGCTTTTAACAGTTTTTAAAATGGGGAGTTATAAAAGCAATAACTTGATTTCTGATGTCTAGACGTTCTTTCCCACATGACTCCATCAAGGAAGGCTGAGACTTAGGCTGTCCCAACCTGCATAATTTATATAGTTGAGGCCTGTTTTCACTGTCAAGAAGCCAAATCCCTCAGGCAGTCTTGCCAAGAACTGTTCCACTCATTTTTATATTCATCCCTGAGGCCTTCATTCTAACATTGGCTCCCCTTATTAACAAAAAGCAGGAAACAAGCTCCTATTTGTGAGATAATGTATTTTCCACTAGGAGAAGCTGGACCCTTAGAGAAAATCGTCTCAAGTTGTTAGTTTTTCCAGGAAGTTGACTGTTTATATATCTAATGCTCATGATTTGATTTTGAAGTATGCCTTCAAACATATTTGTTGGACTCAAATGACTAAATGGATAATACCATATTTCTGATAAAATGGCATCTTTGTGGGCCAAATATTTCTAAATATCAATGAATAATGGTGGTGTTCTTTGTAATTACTTCTATACTAGCTTTGTAGGGGATGGAGATGAGAGAAAAGAAGTGAGATCCTCAAATCCCTTGTAAAGTCATAATCAAAAAATACTTTTATATAATAAGTCATATGTCAAGCCATTTTTGTTTGTTTGTTTCTGTACAACAAGGCATGAGGGGAATAGAAAGAAAATTTGGTTGAAAGTTAGAAGACCCAGAATGTAGTGCTATTGTGGCCAAAATATAATTGTGTTAATTCGGTCTAATGACTTTTCCTCTCTGCTCTACAAGTTACTCATAGGTAAAAAGAGGAATCTAGACTTGAGTAAAAAACTATAGCTTATAGCTTTTCTCAGCTCCAATACTTTAGAAGATATAGCCTGAGGCTATACCTAATGTAGATGATGGGGTGATGGATGCAGCCAACCACCATGGCATGTGTATGCCTATATAACAAATCTGCATGTTCTGCACATGTACCCCAGAACGTAAGGTACAATTTAAAAAAAGAAAAAAGATAGAACATATAGCCTGAGGCTCTACCTTGAACAAATACAGGGCAGGGAGTATAGAGAATGAGAAAGGAAAAAAGAGGGAATTTGGGGTCAGGGAAATGTGTCATATTCTGAGGAACAGGAATGAAGAAGTAGAAGACAGAGGTAGGTTATATAAGATCAGCTTTGCCCGTAGCATCTACTTTCACACAATAGATGAGCAAGAAGACCTTTTATGATTAGAGACATGGGGAAAGTGTATATCACCAAAATGTGGCCTTTTTGTCTTTCCTTATTTCCCACCTATGGAAGCTATGATTTCTGTACCTGAAAAACAAAACATAACAAAGAATTAGGGACCAAAATTTGGTGTAATGTTGGCAGCATAGTGAGGGTTCTGTGGTGTACTTGATTTTAAGAGCAGCAAAGAGCATGGAAAGTGCTAATACTTTTTGCCCCATGATTTAATTTAATGAGGACTGAGTGATTGATTCAGGGACATCATACTTTTAATGCCAGCAGAAGCCCTGCTATACTCCATCTTTCTTGCGACCCCATGATATCAAAGGAAAGATGGATCAAGATAGCTTAAGAAATTTTAGGATATTTTTACACAACAGTTTCATTGGAGAAGGCAAATAAATGTAACACATTTAGTGTAAGGGTTTCTTGATGGGTGTGAAACTTTAGTTAGTATTTATAAGTAAATTATATACTAACTTTCAATTTTTCTTTCCATTACCACAATGATCCAAATCCCATAACAAATAATGAGGGGGTATGCTCAGGAGAATAGGAATAATGAAAACTCAAAATGTGTCTCTTTTTAGGCCCTGTCTGGTACTCTTGTCGTCTTTCTGTGAGCTCTCTGCATCTTGTGACATAATGTACTTGTTCGTATATACTACGAATGTCTCCAGATGAATTCTAGCACACCCAACATCATGTTGCCAAATATATTACTTGTATTTAAATATACTTAAATAGGTATCTTCCATTATGTAACTCACTGGATGAAACATATTAGACTATTTATCTTCTACATATCAAAATGGATAGCAGTTTGATTTTTCAAAACACCTTAAAACAAACAAAATGAAGTAATGTATAAAGTTATATGGCCTTTTCCAAAGAAAGGAAATCATAGAACAATGGAGAACATAACCGTATGATACCTGACTATAAAACTGAAGGAAAAGGGAACTTAGAGAATGTATTTGGGATATCTCCATGGATTTCTGAATGTTGACCCTTCATTTGTGTAATTCTCAGTCTAATTGCAACTCTTTAAATGGTGTAAGTCTATTAAAGTTGTACTTTTTATGCTTGAAAGCAATCATTGATGAAATTTGACTTGGGACCTTGGTTGAAATGTGTTTAATGAATAATGGCAAAGCTATATAAATAGGCTTAACTCAGGACCTGTTCATCCCAAACAATCTATCAGATGTCATAAATCCTAGAATTCTACAGATCTTGGAAATCATCACTGCAAGTTCTAAATCTCAATTTTTCTGTAGAATGTTGCAATTCCATAATCTTGGGGCTCCTTGAGTATACTATGTGCTATACTCATTGAATTCTATTTAGTAGTCATCTTTTTAGGTAGGTTGGGTTCAGCTAGAAATAATACATCATGTTAAGTCTATGTGCATGTCCTGAGGCACAACACAGTACTAAAACCATGCATCTATCCAAACCAATTGGTGTGACTAATAGTCAAACAAGTTGGGCATCAAGAGCATCCACTGATGAGCTCATGACCTTTATCAAATTTTTGCTTTTGAGTCTTCTGCGGCTGGTCCAAACACCACACTTTGAGTAGCAAGAGCTGGTCAATTAAACAGTTATCTAATTTATTCTCCTCCTGACAATGAAAGAGTGTCAGCCTTTGCCAGCTATTGCCAATATTACTATCTTGGGAGACAATAAAACAGACAGGGTTTATTCTCATGATAGCTGTTTGGCCTGGATCACATGTGTAGAGACTTCTGAGTTTCTTGATTAATCAAAGACTGCTGTCACTTAAGGTACCCCACAACTACCTAAAATCCACTGATCTGGCAAATGAACCCAACAAACAGGGAAAAAACAAACAGAAGACAGAGAAAAGGCATGTTCAAGAGGCATGGTAGTGCTAGAGGAGATAACATGTTTTCAAAATGTAAAAGATTACCTACAATGAATCAAATTTTTTAAAAAAGCAACCTTCTGTTTATAAACATGACTTGGGACCTTAAAAAGCATGTAGACAAGTAGAAGAAGGCAGAGGTCATAGTTAGGACCTGTTAGGACCTGGAATAAATATCTCAAAACAAATAAAAATACCAAGAAATAGAAATAATTATGAAAATGTTTCCTGGAGAATTGATCCAGGATACTTATCATGTTAAAATAATAAAATTCCCAAAGGAGGGAAAGAGAATAGTTGAAGAAAAACAACAAATAAATTAATAATTTATCATGACTATGAAAAGGTACCAACTGAATGTTACATTGTGATGATAAGAGAAGAAACATCTAGGTATATTCTGGTAAAATTCCACAGTGCCAAGAATACAGAGAAAAACTCAAGTATACCAAGTATCACATTTGCCCTTTACAATTAGAGAAAGATATGTCCAGATATTCAAGATACTAAAGAGTACCTACCACTCATTTACCCCACATCTGGGGGAATATTTCTCTATAAACGAAATAAATAGCAAATAGATCAGAATTGAGACTTCCATATAGTAGAATAAGAATCAGAGAGAACACAAGGGTGATAAATTTTGCAATAGTTGTAAACTGTAAGTGGATAATTGGAGTGTAACTGGGAATGTGAAATTTAAGCACAAAACAGGAATTGTTGAACTAGAAAAGACAAATTACCAGGGAAAATCTAATAATAGTCTCAAACCAAAAGTACCAAAGGAATAGCAAACTGAAGAGTTTCATGAGAAAAAGGGATAACATAAATGCCTTTTGCAGATCTCACAAAGTGAGGGAATTTGGGGAAGGAAACCTCTTTCATGGGCAGGAACAAGAGGGAAAAGGTGAAAAATAAATAGTCATAGATTAATTTACAAGGAGTCAGGGATCACGAGTCCAATTTATCTTGGTAATACTAAAGTCTATTACATGGTATACTTTCAGGAAATATTTATGGGTTGAGTGAATAAATTATAAATGTGAGATCCACCTTCTTGACCAGATTAGTTACATTCCAGGTTAATAGCATTTTAAATAAAAAAGAATCCTAAGTGAAAATTATGATTATTCAGCAGAAGATATTTCTGTTGGCCACCCTGTCCCTCAGTCTTCATGCTCAGCACTAAACAACATCTGTGGAATTGCTATAAAAATGTATTGGAACAGCAATTCCAGATTCCCAAACTGGGTGGAGTTGCAATGCTTCATTTTTTGCATTCTGATGCTGGTATTCCATCACCCAAACTTTCTAAACAGGCAGAAGAGAAAAAGCCTTGGGAATTAAATAGATTAGAATAAAAAGATAAATAGGAATTCTTTTCTAGTTGGGTGGCCTTGAGCAAGTCATTTAATCTCTTTGAGCTCTATTTAATGATAATAATTATAATGATGATAAGATGATGATGATAATTTAAAAATACCTATCAGTGATTGCTCACTTTGTAGCAAGTACAGTGCTAAGTACTTTATATATGACATTTAATTTCTTAAGTCTCTAAAAGTACGTATTATAATCATATTATAAGACTCACTGTACATTCTGAAATAGTAAATGTCACCCTAAAGTTTCCAAGGAATTACAGCCAATTGACTTAAGAATTTTTGGGAAAACCTGCAATGAACACCGAAGCCCCATTTACTTTCTTCTGTGTATATCCTTTCTGTTCGTTGTGTTTTCTCATCATACACATCAGTTATCAAGTAAAGGGATATCTTGTTGGATACTCTCCAGTCATGGACCAGTTCTGAATAACTCTAATCCACCTACCTCATTATGTCCTTTCTTAACTCATTTGGCATAAATTTTGCTCTTTATTCTCCATTTTCCAACCTGGTTTTCCCTAAAATTTCTGTGTTCTCTTTTCTTTCTCCCTGCAACGTTCTATTACTTTTAAATTAAGAAAATAAAAAAAGTTAATTTTTTACAGGAAAACAAAATGTAAGACATAAAGGAAAAACTATTTTAACATTAAGTATTTCATCTTTTAAAATTGAAATATTTTCCACATCATTAGTTTTGTTTTGCAATGTCATTTAAAAAGTTGACTTTATTCTTTAGAGTAGTTTTAGATTCCAAGCAAAATTGAGCAGAAGGTACAGAGATTTTCTCTATGCACCCCCCTGTTAACTCCTCATGCATGATGTGTTAGGCTGTTTTTGTAATGCTCTAGAGAAATATCTTAGACTGGGAAACTTATAAATAAAAGGGGTTTAATTAGCTCATGATCCTGGCTTTAAAGGAACCATGTTTCTGGTGTCTGCTTGGCTTCTAGGGAGTCCCCAGGATGCTTATAATCATGACAGAAAGTGAAGAAGGAGCAAGCATGTCACTGGGCCAGGGCAGGAGAAAGAGAGGGGTTATGAGATCCCACACATTTTTTTTTTTTTTTTTTTTTTTTTTTTTTTTTTTGAGACAAGGTCTCGCTCGGTCACCCAGGCTGGAGTGCAGTGGCATGATCATGGCTTACTACAGCCTTGACATCCCAGGCTCAAGTGATCCTCCCACCTCAGCCTCCTGAGTAGGTGGTACTACAGGTGTGTGCCACCATGCCCTGCTGCCACACACTTTTAAATGATGAGATCTAATGAGAACTCACTCTCACAAAGTTAGCACCAAGCCATAAGGAATCTGCCTCCATGGTCTAAACACCTGTCACTAGGCCCTATCTCCAGCATTGGAATTACATTTCAACATGAGATTTTGGTGGGGACAAATCTCCAAACTATATTCTACCACTGACTTCTGTCCTTCTCACATTGTAGATTACAATCATGCCTTCCTTACAGTCCCCCAAAGTCTTAACTCATTCTAGCATTAATTCAAGAGTCCAAAGTCTCATTTGAGACAAGTCAAATCCCTTCTACCTATGAGCCTGTAAAATTAAAAACAAGTCAATTAACTTCCAAGATAAAATGGGGGTGTAGACATTGGGTCAACAGTCCCACATCAAAAGGGAGAAATCAGATAATAGAAAGTGACTACAGGCCCCATGCAAGTTTGAAATTTAGCAGGACAATCATTAAATCTTAAAGTCACTAAATCTGTTTTGATTCCATGTCCCACATCCAGGGAACACTGGTGAAACTTTGGTGGGCTCCAGAGGCCTTGGGCAGCTCCACCCCTGTGGCTTTGCAGGGTTCAGCTCTCTAGGCTGCTCTCAGGTTTTTCAATGCCTGTGGCTTTTCCAGGCACAAGGTGCACACTGCCAGTGGCTCTATCATTCTTGGGTCTAAAGTGGGGTAGCACCTTTTTCACAGCTCCACTAGGTAGTGCCCCAATGGCACCCTGTAAGGGCTCTAACTCCACACTTACTTTTGGCCCTGACCTAGTAGAGGTTCCCTGTGGGGACTCTGTCCCTGTGGCAGGATTCTGCCATGGCACCCAGGCTTTCTCATACAGACTGTGAAATTTAGTTGGAGACTAGAGCATTCTCTACACTTGCACTCTGCATGCTCACAGGCTTAACACCACATGGAAGCCACTAAGGCTTATAGCTTGTACCCTCTGGAGCAGTGGTTCAAGCTGTATCTGGCCCCCTTGAGCCAAAATTGAAGCCAGAGTGACTGGGATATGGGGAGCAGCGTCACAAGGTTGTGAAGGGCAGCAGAGTGCTGGGTTTGGACCTGAAATCATTCCCCACTCTGAGGCCTCTGAGCCTATGATGGGAGGGGCTGCTTGTAAAAGACTCTGAAATGCCTTTGAGGCCTTTTTTCCCAGTATTATCTTATATATTTATAATATATATATTATATATTATATATAATTTTATATTATATATAATATATATAATATAATATAATATATTCTAAATAATATTAATAATATAATAATATAATATATTATTATAATATATAATATATATAATAATATCAATATATTATATAATATTATATATTATATTATAATATAATATAATAATATAATATATATATTATATAATTATATTATATATTATATATTTTATATTATATATATTTATATATATAATATAATATATTATAACTTTGCTCCTTTTTAGTTATGCAAATATCTCTAACAAGTGGTTGCTCCACAGGCCACTTGCATTCCTCTTCCAAAAAAGCTTTTTCTTTCTCTTTCACATAGTCAGGTTGCAAATTTTCCAAATGTATAAGCTCTGCTTTCCTTTTAAATACAGCTTCCAACTTTAAGTCAGTTTCTTGCTCCTGCATCAGAGTATTGGCTTTTATAATCAGCAAGGCCACATCTTCAATACTTTGCTGCTTAGAAATTTATTCTGCCAGATACCCTAAATCATCATGGAAGTTGAAACTTCTACAGATCTCTAGGGAATGAACAAATGTAGCCAATCAGCTTGCTAAGGCATAACACACATGACCTTTGCTCCAGTTCCCCATGTTTCTAATTTCCATGTGAGACCTTATCAGCCTGGACTTCACTGTTCAAATCAGTATCAGAATTTTGGTAACAACCATTTAACTAGTCTCTAAGAAGTTCCAAACTTTCCCTCATCTTTCTGTCTTCTTCTGAGCCCTTCAAACTCCTACAATCTCTGTCTACCCAATTCCAAAGCTGCTTCCACATTTTTAGGCATCTTTATAGCAATACCTCACTCCTGGTACCAATTTTCTGTGTTAGGCTGTTCTTGCATTGCTGTAAAGAAATACCCGATATTGGGTAATTTATAAAGAAGAGAGGTTTAATAGGCTCACAGTTCTGTAGATTTTACAGAAAGCATGGTACTGACATCTGTTTGGCTTCTGAGGAAGCCTCAGGAAGCTCATAGTCATAGAATAAGGTGAAGGAGGAGCAGGAATGTCACATGGCTAGAGCAGGAGCAAAGTGGGGAGGTGCCGCACACTTTTAAATGACCAGATCTCATGATAATTTACTATTGTGAAGACAGAAACAAGTCATGAGAGAAGTGCCCCTATGATCCAAACATGTCCTATCAGGCCCCATGTTCAGTGCTGGGATTACATTTCAACATGAGATTTGGGCAAGAAAAAATATACAGACTATATCACATATCCTCCTCCATTATCAGCATCCCCCACCAGTAGGCTAGAGGCTGTAATTTATTAGAATTGATGAACCTACACCCAAAGTCCACAGCTTATATCAGGGTTTACTCTTTGTACTGTACATTCTTTGATTTGGACAAATCTTTATGACATGTACCACCAGTATAGTTTTATATAGAGTAGATTCACTGCCCTAAAAAAATATACCATTCTTTGCCTATTCATGCAATGTAATTTTTAAATGATCATCTAGTTATATGGTTTGGCTGTGTCTCCACCCAAATCTCATCTTGAATTCCCACGTGTTGTGAGAGAGACCTGGTGAGATATAATTGAATCATAGGGGCAGGTCTTTCCCATGCTGTTTTTGTGATAGTGAATAAGATTCACAAGATGTAATGGTTTTAAAAATGGGAGTTTCCCTGCACAACCTCTGTTCTCTTGTCTGCTGCCATGTGAGACATGCCTTTCACCTTCCATCATGATTGTGAGGTCTTTCCAGGCATGTACAACTGTAAGTCCAATAAACCTCTTTCTTTTGTAAATTGCCCAGTCTCAGGTATGTCTTTATCAGCAGTGTGAAAATGGGCTAATGCATCTAGTTTTCCATTTAAAAACCCAGATTTATTTGATCAGTCTTATGTTAGAAGCTATTTAGAAGCAGTTTCTAATTTTTGCTTTTTTTAAAATCAATGTTTTATTGTGGCTAAAGCTTTGTGTTCACCAACAATTACTGCCATCAGATAAATTGCTCAATTAATCAAAACTTGAACACATATTTCAAAATTGATTTTAGAAAAATATTAATTTCTTCTTCCACCAGAATAACAAGATTTTATATTCCCTTAACTCCTTTGTAAGAGCAGATACTGAGATTTTAGTTTAGTTTTTAAAATTTTTATTTTAATAGCTTTTGGGGTACAAGTGTTTATTTGTTACATAAATTATATAATTCATTTATATGAACCCCAAATTTATAGGTACCCCAAACCTCAGCATCATGCAATATTCTCATGTAACAAACCTGAACATGTACCACCTACATCTAAAATAGATATTGAAATTACAAAGAAAAAGCATTGTGCTAAGGATAGAACCCAGACTCAAAAGGTTACATACTATATTATTCTTCTGATATAACGTTCTGAAAAACACAAAACTACATATTAGGAGAACAAAGATTGGTGATTGCAAGGGGCTGGAAGTGATGGGAGGAAGGGGGTTGACTACAGAGTGATACAAGGAAAATTTTCATGGTAATCAAAATATTCTATACATCTTAATTGTGATGTGATCACATGACTAGATGCCTTTGCAAAAAAGATGAATATATAAATTATATCTTAATAAATCTGACTTAAAAAAGAAAAACATCATTGCCAGTTTTATGAAATAAAATGACATTTTAAAATGTACTTTGCATTTGCTTGACTAATGAGATTGACAATTTTCATGTATTTATTATTCATTTTTGTGACTTGCCTATTGGTAAAACTAAACCAGTCATTTTTTCCCCCTACTTTTAGGTTCAGGGAATACTTGTGCAGGTTTGTTACATGATAAATTGTGTGTTACTAAGGCTTTGTGTACAAATGATACTGTCACCAAAGGGTAGCCTTCCAACCCATGACTTCTCTCATCTTCTCTCTCAAGAAAGACCCAGTGTCCATTTTCCTACACATGTGTCCATGTGTACTCAGTGTTTAGCTACCACTTATAAGTGAGAACATGCTGTATGTCGTTTTCTGTTCTTATGTTAGTTTGCCTAAGACAATGACCTCCAGCTGCATTCATGTTGCTGCAAAAAACATGCCTGCATAGTTTTCCTGTGTATATGTATTGCATTTTCTTTATTCAGTCCACCATTGATTGACATCTTGGTTGATTCCAGCTCTTTGCTATTGTGAATAGCACTTTGAAGAACATATGAGTGCATGTGTCTTTTTGGTAGAGCACTGTTTTCCTTTCTGTGTATACCTGATTGAGGGATTGTCGGGTTGAATGGTAGTTCTATTTTCAATTGTTTTGAGAAATCTCTAAACTGCTTTCCACAGTGGATGAACTAATTTACATTCCCACCAGCAATATAAAAGTGTTCTCTTTTCTCTGCAACCTTGACAGCATCTGATTCTTTTTGACTTTTTTTATAATAGTCATTCTGACTGGTGTGAGATGGTATCTCATTGAGGCTTTCATTTACATTTCTCTAATGTTTAGTGATAATGAGCATTTTTTCATATATTTGTTGGCCACATGTATATCTTCTTTTGAGAAGTGTCTGTTCATGTCTTTTGCTTATTTTTAATGGGGTTATTTATTTTTTGCTTGCTGATTTAAGTTCCTTATAGATTCTGGACATTAGGCCTTTATTTGATGTAAAGTCTGCAAATATTTTCTCTCATTCTGTAGGTTGCCTGTTTACTCTGTTGATAGTTTCTTTTTCCATCCAGAAGATCTGTAGTTTAATAGGACCTTCTTGTTAATTTTTGTCTTTGTTGCAATTGCTTCTGGGAACTTTGTCATAACTTCTTTGCCAAGACCATTATCCAGAATGGTATTTCCTAGGATTTCTTCTAACATTTTTAATCATTTTAAGTCTCAAATTTAAGTCTCCAATCTGTCTTGAGTTAATTGTAGATGGTAAAAGGAAGAGGTCCAGTTTCAGTCTTCTGCATATGATTAGCCAGTTATTCTGGCATTGTTTATTTGGTAAGGAGTTCTTTTCCCATTGTTTGTTTTTTTCAGCTTTGTTGAAGATAAGGTGATTGTCAGTGTGTGGCTTTATTTCTGGATTCCCTATCCTCTTCCATTTGTCTATGTGTCTGTTTTTGTATTAGTACTATGCTGTTTTGGTTGCTGTAGCCTTGTAGTATTGTTTGAAACTGGGTAGTGTGATGACTCCAGTGTTGTCCTTTTTGCTTAGGACTGCTTTGGTGATTCAGATTCTTTTTTGATTTCAAATCAATTTTCTGATTTCTTTGAGCAGTGTTTTGTAATTATTGTTGTAAATATTTTTCACCTCCTTGGTAAGCTGTATTCCTGGGTATTTTATTGTTTTTGTGGCTCTTGTAAATAGGATTGCATTCTTGATTTGGCCCTGAGCTTGGATGTTATTGGCATATAGAAATGCTTCTGATTTTTGTACATTATCTTATATCCTGAAACTTTGTTGAAATTGTTTGTCAAATCAAAAAGCTTTTAGGCAGAGACTATGGGATTTTCTGGATATAGTATTGTGTAATCTGCAAACAGAGTGTTTTTGTCCATTCTCTTGCTTCTAATAAAGACATACCTGAGGCTGGGTAATTTATAAAGAAAATGAGGTTTAGTGAACACATTTCCACATATTTGGGGAAGACTCACAATCATGGTGGAAGGTGAAGGAAGACCAAAGGCACCTGTTACATGGCAGCAGGCAAGAGGGCATATGCAGGATAACTGTCCTTTGTAACACCATCAGAACTCATGAGACTTACTATCACAAGAACAGCATGGGAAAAAATTGCCCCAATGATTCAATTACTTCCTACTGGGTCCCTCTCAAGATAGGTAGCAATTATGAGAACTATGATTCAAGATGAGATTTGGGTGGGGACACAGCCAAACCATATCATTCTACCCCTAGACCCTCCCAAATCTCATGTCCTCACATTTCAAAACCAATTATGCCTATCCAACAGTCCCCTAAAATCTTAACTCATTTCAGCATTAACTCAAAAGTCCATAGTCCAAAGTCTCATCTGAGACAAGGCAAGTCCCTTTCACCTTTGAGGCTATAAAATAAAAAAACAAGTTAGTTATTTTCTACATACAATGGGAGTACAGACATTGAGTAAATGCACTCATTTCAAACAGGAGAAATTGGCTAAAATGAAGGGGCTGCAGGCCCCATGCAAGTCTAAAATCCAGCAGGGCAGTCAAATCTTAAATCTCTGAAATGATCTCCTTTGACTCCATGTCTCACATCTGGGTCACACTTATGCAAGGGGTGGGTTCCATGGTCTTGGGTAGCTCCACCCCTGTGGCTTTGTAGGGTATAACCCCCTTCCCAGATGCTTTAATGAGCTAGTGTCAAGTGCCTGCAGCTTCTCTAGGTGCATGGTGCAAGCTGTCAGTGTATCTACCATTCTGGGCTCTGGAGGATGGTGGCCCTCTTCTCACACCTCCATTAGGTGCCCTCTGAAGCAATGGCTTGAGCTGTATGATGGCCCATTTCAGCCATGGCTGAGATGCAGGGAACCAAGTCCTGAGACTGCATAAAGCAGCAAGGCCCTGAGCCTGGCCCACAAAACCATTTCTTCTTTCAAGACCTCCAGGCTTGTGATGGGAGGGGCTGCCATGAAGATCTCCGGCATGTCCTGGAGACATTTTCCTCACTGTCTTGGTGATTAACATTTGGCCCCTCATTACTTATGCAAATTTCTTAAGTAGGCTTGAATTTAACCTCAGAAAATGATTTTTTATTTTCTATTGCATCATCAGGCTGGAAATTTTTTGAACTTTTATGTTGTTTCCCTTTTAAACGTAAGTTGTGATTCCAAACCATATCTTGGCAAATACATAAAACCAAATGCTTTTAAGAGCACCCAAGTCACATCTTGAATGCTTTGCTGCTTGCAAATTTCTTCCACCAGATATGCTCAAGTTCAAAGTTCCACAGATCTCTAGGGCAGGGGCAAAATGTCACACAGAGTCCCACTAGGATGTTGGTGTCTACGTTTATCAGGGATAGTGGCCTAAAGTTTTCTTTTGTCATTGTGTCCCTACCAGACTTTGGTATCACAATGGTGCTAGCTTCATAGATTGAGTTAGGGAGCAGTCCCTACTTCTGGATTTCTTAGAATACTTTCAGTAGTATTGGTACTAGCTCTTCTTTGTACATCTGGTAGAATTCAGCTATATTTTTGTCTGGCCCAGGATTTTATTTGGGCTGTAGGCCTTTCAGTACTAGAACTCATTATTAGTCTGTTTGGACTAACTTTAATTTCTTCCTAGTTCAATCTTCAGAGGCTTTGTATTTCTAGGAGTTTACCCACTTCTTCTAGGTTTTCTAGTTTGTGTGCAATAGGTGTTTTTAACAGTGTCTGATGATTTTTTGTATTTCTGTGGAGTCAGTTGTAATGCTGTCATTTCTGGTTGTAATTATTTGGATGTTATTTATTTATTTATTTTGATTAATCTAGTTAGCAGTCTATCAATCTTGTTTAATCTTTTAAATAATCAAAATCAACTTTTGTTTGCATTAATTTTTGTATGGATTTTAGTGTCTCAATTTTGTTTATGTCAGCTCCGATTTTAGTTATTTCTTTCCTTCTGTTAGTTTTGGTGTTGGTTTGCTTTGTTTTCTAGTTCCTCTAGGAGCAACAATAGATTGTTAATTTATGAACTTTCTAATTTTTTGATGTAGATGTTTAGTGTTAAAACTTTATACTTAACACTAATTCAGCCATGTCACAAAAATTTTACTAGGTATATCTCTGTTTTAACTAGTTTTCTTTTAAATTTCTGTCTTAATTTCCATTTTTTTTTTCCTAAAAAGTCATTCAGGACCAGTTTGTTTAACTTCCATGTTATTGTATGGTTTTAATTGACTTTCTTGGTAGTGATTTCTATTTTTATTACACTGTTGTCCATGATATGGTTGAATTTTTGTTCTCTCTAAATATCCTGTTGAAATGTGATGCTCAATGTTGGAACAGGAGCCTGGCGAGAAGTAATTGGATTATGAGGTCAGATCCCACAAGGATGGTTTAGCACTATTCTCTTAGGGACTTCCCTAAGAAGTCTGGGACTTCCCCCTTCTCCATATTTCCTCAGTTGCCATGTGATATTCTGGCTGTCATTTGCCTTCCTTCATGATTGTAAACTTCCTGAGACACTCACCAGAAGCAGATGCCAGCACTATGCTTCTTGTACAGCCCATAGTACCATAAGCCAATGAAACTTTTTTAAAAATAAATTACTTAGTCTCAAGTATTTCTTTATAGTGACACAAAATAAATGAATACAGAAAATTGGTACCAAGGAGGGGAGCACTGCTGTAAAGATACCCAAAGATGTGGAAGTGGTTTTGATACTGTGTAATAAGAGGTTACAAGAGTTTGGAGGGCTTAAAGGAAGACAGGAAGATAAGGGAAGTTTGTAACTTCTTAGAGACTGGTTAAGAAAATGTGACTAAAATGTTGATAATGATAAGTTTATTGAAGTCCAGGCTGATGAGGTCTCAGATGGAAATAAGAAAATTATTGGAAGCTGGAGAAAGGTCACCTGTGTTGTGCCTTTGCAAAGAGCTTGGCTGCACCATGTCCATATCCTAGAGATCTGTGGAAGTTTAAAATTAAGAGTAATTATTTAGGGTGACTTGTGGAAGGAATTTCCAAAGAGTTCAAAATGTGATCTGGCTGCCTCTAACAGCCTATGCTCAGATGCAGGAGCAAAGGAATGACTTAAAGTTAAAACTTGCATTTTAAAGGGAAGCAGAGTGTAAAAGTTTGGAAGATTTGCAGCCTAGCAACATGCCACAGTAACAAAAAGCAAGACATAAATTCAAATGGGCTGTGGAGCAACCACTTGCTCAAGAGATTAGTATTACTGGAAGGGAGTCAAGTGCCGAAATTCAAGACAATAGGGAAAAGTACCCAAAGGCATTTCAGAGACCTTCATGGCATCCCCTTCCATTACTTGCACAGAGACCTGGAAGAAAGATGAAAAAATTAGTTTGGTGGTCAGGCCAAGTGCTCAGCTGCCTGGCACAGCCTCAGGACACTGTTGCCTGCATTCCAGCCAATCTGGTTTCAACCTCAGTTGAAATGGTCCAGGTCCAACTTGGGCTGCAACCGCCTTGGCAGTTTCCATGTAGTGTTAAGTCTATAGATGCTCAGCATGTGAGTGTGAAAAAGTCTCAGAAGCTTCCATTTAGATTTCCGAGGAGGTATGGAAAAGCCCAGGCAGAAGCCTGCTGCAGGGATGGAGCCCCAACAGAGAAGCTCTACTAGGACAAAGGCTCAGGGTAATGTGGGAGATTGCCTGTCAGGACACTGCCAAGTAAAGCTGTGGGAAGAAGGCCACCACCCTCCAGAATCTAGAATGGTAGATTCACTGGAAGCTTGTATTCTCTGCCTAGAAAAGCCATAAGCATTTAACTCCAGCCCATGAGAGTAGTCTCTGCTACCCTGCAAAGCCACAAAACTTTGGGAGCCTACTCCTCATACTTGGGTGTGGGAAATTGTATCAAGACAGATTATTTTGGAGATCTAAGATTTAATGACTACCCTGTTGAATTTCAAACTTATTTGGGGCCTGTTGCCCCTTCCTTTAGGTCAATTTCTTTCTTCTTCTTCTTCTTTTTTTTTTTTGGAATTGGAATGTTTACTCAATGCCTGTACCACCATTTCAACTTGAAAGTAAATAACTTGTTTGGGTCACACAGGCTCATGGATGGAAGAAAGAAACTCATTTCTAGATGATACTTGAGATTTTGGACTTTTGAGTTAATGCTGGAATAAGTTAAGAGTTTGAGAAACTATTGCAAAGACATAATTCTACTTTGAAATTTGAGAAGGACATGAGGATTGGGGTGACAGAGGTGAAATGATATTGTTTGGCTGTTTGTCCCCTCCAAATGTCATGTTGAAATATGATTCCCAGTGTAGGAGGAGGGACCTTGTCAGAGGTGATTGGATTATTGGACTCCCCATGGATAGTTTAGCACCATCCTTTCGGTGATAAGTGAGTTTTTGCTTAATTAACATGAGAACTGGTTGTTTAAAAGTGACCGTTCCCTTTTCTCTCTTGCTCCCTCTTTCACCATTTGACACACTGGCTCCCCTTGGCTTTCTTCCATAACTGCAATCTTCCTGAAACCCTCACCAGAAGCAGTTGCTGCCACTATGCTTCCAGTACAGTCTGCAGAATCAGGACACAATTAAACTTTTATTTAAATAAAATATCCAATCTCAGGTATACTTTATAGTGACAAAAATGGACTAATATAGTCTGTGATTGGTGTAATTTTGATTTTTTGAATTTGTTAAGACATTCTTCATGGCTGAGCATGGGGTTGATTTTGGAGTATGTGCTGCTTGAAGACAAGAAAAGTGTTCATTCTGTCGTTGTTGAATGGAGTGTTCCTTAGATGTCTATTAGGTGCAACTGGTCAAGTGTAAAGTTTAAGTCCAGAATATCCTTGTTAGTTTTCTGCCTTGTCAGTGGGGTGTTGGAGTCCTCCAGTATTGTGGTTGTCTAAATCTCTTCACAGATTTCTAAAAATTTGTTTCATAAATCTTGGTGTTCCTGTGTTGAGTGGGCATATATTTAGGACAGTTAAGTTTTCTTGTTGGATGGAGACCTTTATCATTAAATAATACCCTTCTTTGCCTTTTTTGATCATTGTTGGTTTAAAGCCTGTCTTATCTGATATAAGAAAAGCAACACCTGTTTTATTTTGTTTTCCATTTGCCTTATAAACCTTCCTCTATCTCTTTACTTTGAGCCTATGAATATCATTACTTGTGAAATGGGTCTCTTAAATACAGAAGACAGTTGGGTCTTGTTTCTTTATGTAACTTGCTAACTCTATGTTTTTGTTGTTGTTGTTGTTTGACGGAACCTCACTCTGTTGCCAGGCTGGAGTGAAGTAGCATGATCTTGGCTCACTGTAACCTCTGCCTCCTGGGTTCAAGTAATTCTTCTGCCTCAGCCTCCCAAGTAGCTGGGATTACAGGCACACACCACCACACCCAGCTAATTTTTGTATTTTTAGTAGAGATGGCATTTCACCATGTTGGCCAGGGTAATCTTGATCTCCCGACCTTGTGATCTTCCTGCTTTGGCCTCCCAACTATCTACCCTTTTAAATGAGACATTTTTTGCCCACTTATATTCAGGGTCAATATTGATTGGTGAGAATCTCATTATCATGCTGTTAGCTGATTGTTATGTAAACTTGATTGGCATAGTTGCTTTATAGTGTCAGTGAGGTTTGTGCTTAAGTGTGTTTTGTAGTGACAGGTATTCTTTCATTTCCATGTTTAACACTTCCTTTCAGACCTCTTGTAAGGAAGGTCTAGTGGTAATGAATTTCATTAGCATTTACTTGTCTGAAAAGGATTTCATTTCTGCTTTGCTCATGAAGCTTAGTTTGGTGGTACATGAAAATCTTGGTTGGAATATGTTTTTGGAGAAAGATATCAAAAATAGGCCTCCAATTTCTTGCTTGTCAGGTTTCCCCTGAAAGACCTCCTTTTAGCCTAATTGGATTCTATTTTTAAGTGATCTGCCCCTTCTCTCTAGCTGCTTTTAAGATTTTTCCTTTCACATTAACATTGAAAAATCTGATGACTATGGGTCTTGGAGATTGTGTGGTTGTCTACATCTCTTTGAAGAGCTCTAAAAACTGAGTGCTCCAATTTTGGGTGCATACATGTTTTGCATAGTTAAGTCTCCTTGTTGGTTTGAGCCCATTATCATTATGTAATGTTATCTTGTATAATATCTCAGAGGAGTTCTTTCAATTTCTTAAATTTGCATGTCAGTCTGTCTGGTGAGATTGGGAAAATTTCTGTGAGCTATATTGACAAGTATGTTTTCCAAGTTGCTTGCTCTCTTGCCTTCTTTTTCAGGAATGCCATTCAATCATAGGTTTGGTCTCTACATAATTTCATATTTCTCAGAGATTTTGTTTCTTTTTAAAATTATTTCTTCATTCTTTTAATTAAATTCCTTTTCTTTTCTTTTTCTTTTAGATGGATTCTTGCTCTGTTGTCCAGGCTGGAGTACAATGGCATGTGATCCCAGCTCACTGTAACCTTTGCCTCCTGGGCTCAAGCAATGCCCCTGCTTCAGCCTCCCGAGTAGCTGGGGTTACAGGTGCCCATCACACACCTGGATAATTTTTGTATTTTTAGTAGAGACATGCTTTCACCATGTTGGCCAGGCTGGTCTTGAACTCCTGACCTCAGGTGACCCACCCACCTTGGCCTCCCAAAGTGCCAGGATTACAGGTGTGAGCCACAGCACCTGGCCTTCTTTTTATTAAATTTCAATAGTTTGGGGAGAACAGGTGGTTTTTGTTTACAAGAATGAGTTATTTAGTGGTAATTTCTGAGATTTTGGTGCACCTGTCATCTGAGCAGTGTACACTGTACCTAAGATGTAGTCTTTTATACCTCACCCCCACTAACCCTTTCCCCTGAGTCCCAAACTCCATTATATCATTCTCATGCCTTTGTGTCCTCATAGATTAGCTTCGACTTATAAATAAGAACATTTTAAATTTGGTTTTCCCTTTCTGTTACTTCACTTAGAATAATGGTCTCCAACTTCATTTAGGTTGTTGTGAATGCCATTATTTTGTTCCTTTTTATGGGTGAGTAGTATTCCATGGTGTATATATAACATATTTTATTTATCCACTTGTTGGTTGATGACATTTAGTCTGGTTCCATATATTTGCAATTGCATTCTTCTACATGTGACTTGCCAATTATCCCAGCACCATTTGTTGAATAGGGTGTCCTTTCCCCAACGTATGTATTTGTTTGCTTTGTTGAAGATCAGTTGGCTGTAGGTATTTGGCTTTATTTCTGGGTTCTCTATTCCATTGGTCTATGTTCCTATTTTTATACAAATACCATGCTGTTTTGGTGACTACAGCCTTGTAGTATAGTTTGAAGTCAGATAATGTGATGCCTCCAGATTTGTTTTTGTTTAGTCTTGTTTGGCTATGTGGGCTCTTTTTGGTTCCACATGAATTTTAGAATTTTTTTTTCTAGTTCTGTGAAGAATGATAATGGTACTTTGATGAGAATTACATTAAATCTATAGATTGCTTTTGGCAGTATGGTCATTTTCACAATATTTGATTCTACCTATTCATGAGCATGAGATATGTTTCTATTTGTGTTGCAAATTATTTCTTTCAGCAGTGTTTTGTAGTTTTTCTTGTAGAGATCTTTCACTTCCTTGGGTATGCATATTCCTAGGTATGTATGTATGTATGTATTTACTTATTTAATTTAATTTAATTTTTTTGCCACTGTTGTAAAAGGGATTGAGTTCTTAATTTGTTTCTCAGCTTGGTTTCTCAGCTCTTGGTGTATAGCAGTGCTACTAATTTATGTACATTGATTTTGTATCCTGAAACTGTACTGAATTCATTTATCAGATCTAGGAGCTTTCTGAATCAGTCTTTAGGGTTTTCTAGGCATATAATTATATCATTGGCAAACAGTGACAGTTTTACTTCCTCTTTACCAATATGGATGACCCTCATTTCTTTCTCTTGTCTGACTGCTCTGGCTAGGACTTGGTATTACGGTGAATAGAAATGGTGAAAGTGGACATACTTGTCTTGTTTCAGTTGTCAGGGAGAATGCTTTCAACCTTTCCTCTTTTAGTATAATGTTGGCAGTGGTTTTCTAATAGATGGCTTTTATTATCTTAAGACAAGTCTCTTCTATGCCAATTTTGCTGAAGGTTTAATCATAAAGGGATACTGGATTTGGCCAAATGCTTTTTCTACATTTATTTAGATGATTATAAGATTTTAAAAAACTCTGCTTATGTTATGTATCACATTTATTGACTTGCGTATGTCATGCCATCCCTGAATCCCTGGTATGAAATTCATTTGATCATGGTGGATTATCTTTTTGATATGCTCTTGGATTCAGTTAGCTAGTATTTTGTTGAGGATGTCAGCATCTATGTTCCTCAGGTATATAGATCTGTAAGTTTTTTTTGTTATGTCCTTTCCTGATTTTGGTATTAGAGTGGCTTATACCATCCTAATGGCTGGTGACATAGAATGATTTTGGGAGGGTTCACTCTTTATCTTTTGGAATAATTTCAGTAAAATTGGTACCAACTCTTCTTTGCATGTCTGATATAATTCAGCTGTGAATTTATCTTGTCCTGAACTTAATTTTGTTGGCAATTTTTCAAATTACTGTTTCAATCTTGCTACTTGTTATTGGTATGCTTTGAATTTCTATGTCTTCCTGGTTTAATCTAAGAGGGTTGTGTATTTCCAGGAATTTATCCATCACTTCTAGATGTTCTAGTTTGTGTGCATATAGGTGATCATAGTAGCCTGGAATAATCTTTTTTATTTCTGTGGTATCAGTTATAATATCTCCCATAATTGAGCTTACTTGGATTGTCTCTCTTCTTGGTTAATCTCACTAATGGTCTATCGATTTTGTTGATCTTTTCAAGAACCAGCTTTTTGTTTCATTTATCTTTTGTGTTTTTTGTTTCAATTTCATTTAGTTCTGCTCTAATCTTCATTGTGTTTTCTTTTCTGCTGTGTTTCAGTTTGTTTTGTTCTTGTTTCTCTAGTTCTTTGAGGTGTGACCTCAGATTGTTTCTTTGCACTCTTTCAGACTTTTTGATATAGGCATTTAACGCTGTGAACTTTCCTCTTAGCACAGCCTTGGCTGTATCCCAGAGGTTTTGATAAGTTTTGCCACTATTATTGTTCAGCACAAATAATTTTTAAATTACTATCTTGATTTTATTGTTGACTCAGTGATCACTCAAGAATACATTATTTAATTTTCATGTATTTCTGTAGTTTGAGGATTTCTTTTACAGTTAATTTCCAGTTTTATTCCACTGTAGTCTGAGAAGATACTTGATACAATTTCAATATTCTTGAATTTATTGAGTCTAGGCATTGTTCTTGGTCTTAAATTTAATAGCAAACACAGAACATGTATATTATCACTATATTAATTTTCAAAGATTTTTAACATTTAAAACCATAACAACAAATATCATATTAATGTTTATAAAAACTTAAAAATGTCTTAATTAATAACTTTATTAAAAAATTTCATAAGCCATGCTTTTCAAAATAAGTTTATATCAAATCAAGCTTCCCAAGACACTAAAAGTTAAGCATGTTAATTTACTAAATAAATCATTCACTTGTACCTGTAAAAAAATAATTTAGTGTTATTGCCCTTCACTGTAGAAAAAAAACCCTTTCATTTTAAAAATTAAATTTAACAATATTACATAACTTAGCACTTTAGTAGTGTATACACTAACATTAGTTGATACATTACTTTTACCACTAAAAAATTCAAGTTGGGGCCAGGTGCAGTGGCTCACGCCTGTAATCCCAGCACTTTGGGAGGCTGAAGTGGGCAGATCACAAGGTCTGGAGATCAAGACCAGCCTGGCTAACATGGTGAAACCCCATCTCTACTAAAAATACAAAAAAATAGCCAGGCATGGTGGTGGGCACCTGTAATCCCAGCTACTTGAGAGGCTGAGGCAGGAAAATTGCTTAAACCTGGGATGTGGAGGTTGCAGTGAGCCAAGAAGTTGCCACTGCACTCCAGCCTGGGCGACAGAGCAAGATTTTGTCTCCAAAAAAAAAAAAAAAAAAAAAAAAAAAAAAAATAAAAAAAAAAAAAAAAAAAAAAAAAAAAAAAAAGTTCAAGTTAAAATGTCCTTCAGTCATATATAGCTCTAAAGTATATCTTTCATTCATAATTTCTGCTCAAATAATTAAATAGTTTGCCATCTAGGTTATTTTCATTCATACTATAAAACAAAAGCAAACCAGTCCAGTTTATTTTTTTATACTTAAAATATTGCACATTTTCTGGATAAAAGTCATTCAAATTAGGATCTATAAATTCAGTCAAATCCAACCATAAATTCAAGTTATTATACTATATAACCTTATAAAATACATAAAAATATTATTACTTTGCCTTTATAACAAAACCCAGAAGTCTGTTTTAATTTATAAATTCAACATTTAGTCAAAAAAAAATTTAATTTTCAAAGTTAAAAAAAATCAAAACAAAACCATAAAAAAACAGGTCTTAATGCCACATATTTTTCTCTTAAAGTTATAAAATAAAGTCTCCTTCTTTCCAAAACGCTTTATTATATTTAAATTATAAACCTAATTTTCTGTGTCAGAGTATAATTATCATGCTAAAGCTCTAGCCTGAAAAGGCAAAAAAAAAAGTTATATTCTTTGTTCAAATGTTTTCATCACTTTAACAAAATAATTTAAAAAATTTAAATTCAAACTAAGTAAAATACTGTTTCAATAAGCATGTCTCTAAAATAAACCAAAATTAGCAGTTAATTTAGGAATCCAAAAAATCTGAGTTCCCACCAGAAAAAATATCCTAAGTGGCTCGTGCACCTTTAAAAAATCTAGCATATTAAATAAATAATGTTCGTGTAAAAACCAAAAGCTAAGTAAGCCTTGCCTTTAAACTACTTTGTAACTACAAAAATTAAGCCAGCACTTTTAAAACTTAACTTGTCAGTATCCTAAAAAGTATTGCCCAACTAAAGTGCTAGCACCACCTTCCAGTTTTACCTAAGTATTTACATCATCTATCTTAGAGAATGTTTTATGTTCTGATGAATAGAATGTATATTCTGCAGTTGTTGGATAGAATGTTCTGTAAGTATCTGTTAAGTCCATTTGTTATAGAATATAGTTTAAGTTCATTGTTTCTTTGTTGACTTTCTGTCTTACTGACCTGTCAAGTGCTGTTAGTGGAGTATTGACATCCCCCACTATTATTGTGTTGCCATCTATCTCATTTCTTAAGTCTAGTAGTAATTACTTTATAAATTTGGGAGCTTCAGTGTTAGGTACCTATACATTTAGAATTGTCATATTTTCCTGTTGGATTAATTTTTTTATCATTATATTATGCCCCATTTGTCTTTTTTAACTGTTGTTACTCTAAAGTCTGTTTTGTTTGATATAAGAATAGCTACTTCTGCTTGCTTTTGGTTTCTATTTGTGTGGAATATCTTTTTCTACTCTCTTACCTTAAGTTTGTATGAGTTCTTATGTGTTTGGTGAGTCTCTTGAAGACAGTGGATACTTGGTTAGTGGCTTTTTATCCATTCTGCCATTCTATATCTTTTTTTTTTTTTTTTTGAGACAGAGTCTTGTTCTGTCACCAGGCACCAGGCTGGAGTGCAGTGGCACAATCTCGGCTCACTGCAATCTCTACCTCCTGAGTTCCAGCAATTCTCCTGCCTCAGCCTCCCGAGTAGCTGGGACTACAGGTGCGCCACCACTCCCAGCTAATTTTTGTATTTTTTTAGTAGAGATGGGGTTTCACCATGTTGGCCAGGATGGTCTCTATCTCTTGACCTCGTGATCCGCCCGCCTCAGCCTCCCAAAGTGCTGGGATTACAGGTGTGAGCCACTGCGCATGGCCCATTCTGTATCTTTTAAGTGGGGCATTTAGGCTGTGAAATCCTGTCTCTACTAAAGATGCAAAAAGTGGCTGGGCATTGTGGCAGGCACCTGTAATTACAGCTACTTGGAAGGCCGAGGCAGTATCTCAGCTACTGGGGAGGCTGCTTGAACCCAGGAAGCAGAGGTTGCAGTGGGCTGAGATTGTGCCATTGCACTCCAGCCTGAGCAAAATGCTGTCTAAAAAGAGAGAGAGAGAGAGAGAGAGAGAGAGAGAGAGAGAGAGAGGGAGGAAGAAAATACATTCAATGTTCATATTGAAATGTGAGGTACTATTGTATTAATCATGCTAAACGTAATGGCAAATTCTCTCAGCATTTGTTTTTTCTGAAAAAGACCTTTCTTCTCCTTCATTTATAAAGCTTGGTTTTGCTGACTACAAAATTCTCAACTGATAATTTTTTTTATTGTTGTTTAAGTAGGCTAAATATGGAATCCCAATCAATTCTAGGTTGTAGGGTTTCTGCTGAGAAATCTGCTGTTAATCTGATAGACTTTTTTCCTGTATAGATTACCTGATCCTTTTCCTCATAGCTTTTCTGACTCTCTCCTTTGTCTTGATTTTAGATAGCATGATGACTGTGGGTCTTCGTGACAATCTTTTTGTGATGAATTTCTTAGGAGTCATTTGAGCTTTTTGTGTTCTGATGTCTAGATCTATAGCAAGGCCAGGAAAGTTTTCCTCAATTATTCCCTCAAATAAGTTTTCTAAACTTTTATATTTTTCTTCTTCCTCAGGAATGTCAATTATTCTTAGGTTTGGCTGTGTAACATTATCCCAAATTTCCTGGAAGCTTTGTTCATTTCTTTTTGTCTTTGTCTGATTGGGTTAATCCAAAAGCCTTGTCTTTGAGCTCTGATGTTCTTTCTTCTACTTGTTTTAGTCTATTGCTGAAACTTTCCACTGAATTTTGTGTTTCTAAAAGTCTTTCACTTCCAGAAGTTGTGATTATTTTTTTCTTATGATATCTATTTCTCTGGATAATTTTTCATCCATATACTGTATTTTTAAAATTTCTTTAAGTTGGTTTGTTATTAAAGAAACACCATAGGACATCATTATCTGCTTTGTAATATACACAAAATGTGTTGAAACTATATTATATTCTTACCATAGAATTTAATGAAGTAATTATAATTATCTTTCAAAACAGTTTATAGCCTGGAAATAGTGCTTATGACAGACTATTGCAGGTCTTAGTGGTTACTAAGAAAGAAAAATTGCAATTTTAATGAAACGATTGGCTAATCCATTTAAATTTAACTTAACTAAATAGGACTTGGTCAGAAGAGTTACTTGCAAAAGAGAATTATATCCCATAAGATACAGAACAAACCCTTATAAAATAGACTTTAATAGGCTTTAATACCAAGTACCCATAACAGCAGTCAGATTGATAGTAAACTTGTGCCTCCTACCCCCACAAATCAAAAGCTATAAGATTGTTCAGATTTAATAATTTTAACTATCTTTATGTAATGGACAAAGTGTATGAATGTAACCACCTTAGTTGGGCAATAAACTTAGGAAGGATCTTCTTGGATGTCATGCTCAAGACTTGACCTCAGCTCCAATCTTCACTTATCAGTCTCTGCTCCAAAAGAAAACCTCTGTGTAGACTGGGGAAGTAAAAGTATAGCTCTGGGAAGAAATAGGAAAGAATAAGATCAAAATAAGAAAGAATATTATGGAGAAATAAATAAAAATTAAAACTTTTTCAGTGTTTAACACTTTTTAAATGGTTTTACCATGTGTGTTGGTTGGCTTTATTATTAACTATAATCACTAATGAGAATTTTATGTGATAGCAAAGGTGGTTAACAAATTTAAAATAGTATATTTAATTTGCAGTTCTTATGACTTAAGAGTTTGATTGAATTTGTAGTCAACAGTTAAATATTTAAAAAGCTTAATCTGTTAAATATATATTTTTATTGATTATGCAAGTGTTATGTTTACATTTTATAAAATATTTACTTATGCAAATAAATACATTATATGTTTGCCAAAAGTTATATAATACTGGATTCCTTTCTATTAGGAAACCATTCCGATACAAATGGATGTATTAACACACTATAATGTGCTTTCAACTATTTTTTTTAATGCATAGAAATTTTAAAATAATATATAGGAAAATGACTGGGAGAAAGTACACTGAAATGTGTATTTTTTTCAATATTATATCTCTGAAATTAATCCATGCTGTATATATATCATTGGTTTGCTTCTCTTTACTGTTGTATAACATTTCATTATATGAATATACCACAATTTATTTGCTCATTTTACGCTTGATGGGTTTGGGGGATATTTTCAGTTTTTGGAGCTTATGATTAAAACTGCTATGAATATTCTTGTTCATGTCTTTTGGTGGAAATAATAATCTATTTTGCTAGGAATACTCAGGGATAAAACTGTTGGGCCATGGTGAATGTGTAGGTTTTTTAATTTCTTAAATGGCTATACCAATTTATGCTCTTGACTTTGTGCAAGAATGGTCTAGATTTTCCACATCCTTCTCAAAATCTAATATTGTCAACATTTAAAAATTTTGTCATTCTGGCACATGTGACTTCAACTTGCATTTCCTGATTTCCAATGATATTTAGCATATTTTTGTATATGTACTGGCCATTTGGCTATCCACTTTTATGAAGTGCCTGTTTAAGTTGCTTTCACATTTTCAATTTTGCTTGTCTTTTTTCTCACTAGTTTTTAGTTATTTTTTGTGTATTCTGAGATATGTGAATTTTTGCTATGTAAAGAACTACCCTAAATCCTAGTGACTTAAACATTTTGTTTTGTTCATAAAACCTTGTGGATTTTATGAAGTTTAGAATGAATTTTAGAAGTTTTATGAATTTTATAAGTGCTCATCTGGGAAGTTTGTACCTGATCCTCATGGCATCAGCTATAGGGTCTGGGGCTGAAAATATACTTCTAAGTTGGCTTCTTTTCCCATCTGGAACTTGAGTCCTCTGGCTTTTCCCAGGATGGTAGGCTGAGCATGGTAAGCTTCTTAGATGGCTGTTGTGTCCAAGAGGCAGAAAGAAGAAGCTACCCAGTATATTAAGAGTTTTTCAGTAACTGGCATTGACAGTGTTAATTCTGCAATGTTCTACTGGCCAAATCAGTCACAGGGTTGGGCCAGATTCAAGGAGGCTAGAGAAATAAACTTTGACTTCTCATGGAGGAGCAAAGTCATTATGCAGAAGAGCATGTGTCAAGAGATATTGTCATGGTCATCTTTGGAACATACAAGTTCTTTGAGAGAAGAACGAGGCTTTTAAAGTAGAGATTTAAATGTGACTTTATGTTTGTTGACTAAATAAGCAAATTAATGATATCATAATAACACTGGCAAGTTACGTAAATCAAGCCTCATCACTGATACCTACTTCTCTTTGTCCTTCCTTCTGTTTTCTCTCCCTTCCTTCCTTTTTCTGTTTTTGTTTCCACTGTCCAACTTCTAAAACTCTTACATGCAGTTTTGGTAAACTCTTACATGCAGTTTTTGATAAACTTTCTTGGGTAAGTCCAGAAGTCTAAGGTGAATGGCAAAGAAACGTTGCCTCATTATCATTCCCAACATCAAACATTTTTTTTGAAGGAATGAATAGAGAAAGCCTTACATACAATGTTTATGTTTTAAAAGAATTTAAATTTTTTACAGTGTGAGAATCATTGCACAACTCCCTTGTTAATTTTGAATTTTCCATGGTTTTCTTGGAGGATTGAAAGTACAAGTAGCTATATAATCATGACATAATTTCAGACTTAATACTTTTTTGTGTTAATTCTGAAACTAGTATTTATAAGAATAATTGAAATTTTCATAACAGAGATTATATGTAGAATAATGGATTGAGAAACAGACAATGTTGACATTTTGCTTTGTCTCATTAAAGCTATAATAACCCCATGAGGTTATTTCACACAAGGAAACAGGATGATTGAGAGCTGGTAGCTATTTTCAAATTACAGAGCTAGTAAGGACTGTTCAGCGACATATTCCATGCTGTTTTTATTACCTAATTTTTCTGTATTAAAATGCAATGTAAAGCTGTTATTACAATGACAGGAAGATCCCTTCTTTCCAGTAAATTGTATGAGACACATCATCATGAGAAATGCATATTTGATGATGATAGTAATAAAACATTTGGTTCTCTATTATGTTCAGTAAGAATATAATAGTTCAAAGTGGTGACTAGGTGAGGTGGTTCATGTCTGTAATCTAGCACTTTGGGATACCTAAATGGGAGGATTGTCTAGATCCCAGGAGTTCAAGACCAGCCTGGGTAATATGGTGAGACTCTGTCTCTTCAAAGAAGTTTTTTTAATTAGATAAGCATGGTGGCTGAGGTGGGAGGATCATTTGAGCTCAGTAGGTCAAAGTTGCAGTGAGCCAATATGGCACCACTGCATTCCAGCTTGGGTGACAGAGAATGCCCCTTTCTCAAAAAGAAAAAAAATCTGCATTCTGAGGTTCTGAAAGTTCCTCAGTCATCAAAGAAATATTTAATCAATTACTAATTAAGCCAGAAGACTTAAATGGAAGCTACAATGTGTCAAATACTGTGCTAGCCTCTGTGAGACCCAGAACATCACTGGTGTGATCCCTGCCTTCAGAACACATAAAATTAATTGGGAAGACAAGAACGTTTGCTTGAAATAATTAAGGAATACTATGTGGCACAGGTTGAATAAGAACATGAGGTCAATCGTTTTACAGATCATCAAAGTATGGACAATAGTGAGATTCAGTGAAAGAGAAGAAATATGATATCAGTGTTGGATCCTTAAATGTTCAAATGTATCTGTGGAAACACTTGTTATGGCAATCTTCCAAGGCTGAACCAAACTGCTTGCTTAGTCTCTGATGATCATAACTGATTTTATGTACCAAAGAGGGAACAGGGGTTGGAAAGAAGGTCAGTCCTTCATTCCTGGGTTCTGGAGACATGGCCATGTGAAAGTGTGGTGATTTGCATGTTGTCATGGGGCAAGGGAAGAACCTGGATTTGGTTGAGCATTGAGTTAGAAAGAGGTAAAAAATTTCATTTTAAAAAGAGTGACCTCTCCTGTTCCATGGAATGAAGGTAGGAAAGGGGTGTCTTTAGGACATGCTTCTTAAACCCAGAGGCATATGAAATGCTTCTAAAGATCTTATTTAAAAAATACTGACTCAGTGAATTTGATGTGGGAACTTGAGATTCTGAATTTAACCAAAAAAATCTCCTGTTGAGAAGAGTCATGTGCAGACAGAAGGTTCAGGAAATTTAGGGGAGGAAGAGGTTGGATTGGAAAGTGGGCTTGGAAAGAGGCATAGGGATGAAAGTTTTGTGGGTAGAAGAAAGCCTCTACATGGCAGGGAGAATAGAGCGTATAGGCAGGAGCAGAGACGGTGCGGCTGTGAATCTAATGGCCCTAAACCTCCGGGTTTCTCACTTAATACAGTTGACATAGTAAGATATTTTTAAGCATCACTGCTTAAGATTATTGTCTTCTTCCGTTCTCACTTCTCTCTCACTCACATTTTTGTCTGGCGATGCTGGAATGGCTATGGATATTTGGGGATTCAAGTAGCAGGAAATTGAATTGGGGATGCATTTGGTTTATTTTCATCAGGATGTATTTATATGGTTAGCAGTCACTTCCATGCATAATTAAGTTATTGCTAGCCATCTCAGTGTAGTAGAAACTTGCAGAAATAGTCATAGTTCCCACTGTGCCATCTTACACAACAGTGTGACTAAATGGTGCAGGGCCAGATGTCAGTCATGATATCCACTTTCCTAGTGCACTTGGTCACTAATAACTCTTAATTGCTGGAGAGGTAGAAAAAAACAATCAAGGCTGGCCTAAATTAGGGAAGGCTTCAAGAAAGAAATGACTCAATCTGACATCTGCAGGATGAACCAGTATTTAGATAAGCAATTAAAACAAGTAAATCATGTGATGTGAGTGGAAAGACATGCAAGAATTCATTGTTACCACTTACGGGACCAGACCTCAGAAATTAAAAGAAACAAAGACTTGCCCTAGCAATATTTGACCTAAGTTAGAAGTAGGCAGGAACATGCTATTCAAGTTTCTGTCTTAAAAGAAATGGAATGTTATGATGGAAGTCATAAGTTTTACTGGTTAGACTTTCAAGAGTAATAGTAATAGGTTATTGTGTGTGCATATTTAAAAGACAAATGACCCTTTCTCCTTCAATGGGAAATTATTTTAAAATTATACAGTAAAGTGATGGAAGAATTTGAGTCAATTTTTGCCAAATCAAACTACAAGGAATGTTCCAGTATCAAAGTTAATCTGTACTTTCCCTGGCAGAAGAGCTGTTATTGAGATATATGATCCTGGTTGTACAAGAAATAGTTCTACCAGCTCTGGGGAAAGCATAACTTAACAGTAATTCAGTCCTCCTGAGATCTTGGCAGAAATCAAGTGTTACTTCACAACAGCTGTGAAATCTTCGTGGGTTACCTCTGTGAATGGTCAATGATGAATGGCTAATGGGAACATGGGGCTTTGATTTAGTTGATAGGGTTCTAACTGACATAGCACACCTGTGAGTACTGCTATGTATTATGGAAATAGCAACAAATGTTTCTGATTCTTTTGTCCCAGAACATCCAGTTAAATTTATTGACTGGATAACTGAAACAAGATGACTGTGGCATCTCAAAACATTGCTGAAATTTTGGAATATTTTTTCAAATCTCAGAGCCAAAATTATCACTTCATTTTGAGCTCCAAATTATCTAAGTATGATATTTAGCCTGACATTGATCTCTAAATGTAAAGCTTAAATTATCTGAGTTCATGTTAACTCTGCTATCTTGTCAAGTGCTGCTACCTTCATGGGATGACTTGGGCCTGAAGGAGGAGTAATTTGTGTAGCCAAGTGGCACTAGGGGTATGAGATTTGCTTTTAAACTGCCTTACTGGACTCTCTAGAGTAGAATTGGATTCAAATTGTTATTATATCTGTTTGTCTTCAGGGCCTCTTCCTAAATAAATTTATTTAACAATTAATGAAGATATATGGGTCCTTGGCTCTTGAATTTAGAATCTTAAGACAAAAAATTTCAAGTCCATTTTTTTTTCCCAACATTGTTGCCCTTCACCTAGGGTGATAGTAAAAATATTTAACAACTAGGATGGCTGGACATTGGCCAATAAAAGGGGCACAGGGCGGGGAAACCACAAGGCAGAAACTTATACCAGAAACTTCAGTGCCTGAACAAATTGGTCCATTATTCTACTGAAAATCATTACAACCATTTACAGCCAGAAAAACTTACATACATAACCAAGTTTACATTGCTAGCTGTTAGAAAGTAAGGATAGCTGTTAGAAAATAAGGATAGGAAGCATGGACTTTTAAATCCCTAAGGCTGAGGTCCAGTGAAGAGAGCCTTGGTTTGATCAGTGTTTGCATCTGAGGTCCACCAATTAGTATAATGCTGACATATGAGCCAATGAGAGCAGTGATTGTGTATATATTAATTCATTCACTAAATATTTATTAATCACCAACATATACCTGACTTTTAAGTTAAACCTTGAAGAAGTCAATACGCACATTTCAGATCCTTAGTAAATATTGGTTGAGTGATTTGAGTTTTGAGTGACAATGTTGTCTGTATCGTAGGTGAAAGTAGATTAAATCAGAGGACATTTTAGTACCTGGAAGACAGTAAGTACTCAATATGTGCTCAATGCACATTTATTAATTTGATTTCTCCATGTTACTGCATTATTTTTTAATATTTATACCTATTTGCAATGCATCAAACATATATTTCTCCAGCTTGTTGAGATTTTTAATAGTCTTCCTCTTTCTCTCTCTCTTGGATTCAATAAACTGGTTTGTGGTTACAATAAACTGACATCTATACATGTAAATCTCTGCTTATGAATGCTCTATCATAGATTTTCACTCAGTCAATAAATCTTTATTAAGCTCCTACTCTTAGATCTAGCATTTTCCAGACTTTGTGAGAAATAAAATTTGCAGGGCATAGTCAATGTGCTTGAATCATATTCAGTCCTGAGACCAATTAAACTTATATGTATACCTTAGTGCAGCATTTTCTAAACTGTTTACTTTGCATTACTAGTGAGCTTGCAAAATGTTCATGGACAAATACATTGATAAAACTCTATGTTAAGCATTTTTTAAATTATAGGACTTTAGTGACCATTCAATATCTTATGACTTGTGAAAGTCTAGAGGTACTTATGCAGTGACCTTGAAACATACATTTTACCAGAATGCCTATTCACATTTATCAGGATGCTAGTATTCCAGAGAACTCACTTTGTGAAATGATGTAAGAGCTGGGAATACCTGGGCACTTATCATTTCTCTGTCACCACACAATTATGTGACGTTAGGTAAGTTGCTTAACTTTTCTGTGACTCTCATCCTCAACTTTTATACGGGGATTGTAAACTGATACAATATAAAGAGAAAGTAGGAAGACAAATGTGAAAGTAATTTTGTAAAGCTACATTGGTATATAATTGTATGTCTTTTATAAGTGAACTGGAAGAAAATAATAGATGATTTACAGAATCAGTAGAAACTAGTTTATTGTGTGGTTTCTGCTGAAGCATTTCCTGTGATGATCACGAAAAGTCTTAAAAACGTTGCTTTTCATAAAACATTTAAGAAAAGCTATAAATTGTCAGGCAAGGGTTATAATGCTTGTAAATTCATCAGTATCTGCATGAAAATGGTTCTGGTTTCTGCGCTATTAATCTGGCAACTTGGTAGAAAACCTTCAGAAGCAGATGGACCATAGTCTCTAAATAGTTTCACATAAAATTGCACTCATATGGAGAAACAGGCAGCATGATGTAATTCTTGGCTTGTCTTCATAAAACAATAACGTGTTTCACTTAAATCCCAATGCATATTCAATTATAGGGTTTTTTTTCCTATCAAAAGACAATATGTAATAGTTTTGAAGTTCTTTACAGAATCATTGAATAAGACCAAAATAATTATGTATCAGTTCTGTGAGATACATGTGGAAACATGTTTTAGATGAACAGTTTTAGGAGAACAGAAATTTCTCTTAGAGTACGTCACAGAAAAATCTTCACTGTTATGATGAGTGGAAAGATTCCCCAAAACATTACTGGTGTCTTGACTTGGGTTTTTAATTGTCTCTGTGGTTTTCCTAAAATGCTATCATAGCCATCAAGGCAAACTATTATAGAGATGATATACTGATCCCCAGAAAGCGAGAAGTAAGGCACATAAAGAAAGCAATGGAAGGGTCATGGATGCTCTGTGACTATAGTAAATGACATTAGAATAGGCACAAAAGGCAATGCTTGCCTATGAGAAGAGGATAGAATGCTGTATTAAGAGATTCGGGATGAGTTAGATAAGAATCTTAGCTTTCTCACTTTCAAGCTATAAGGTCTTAGGGGAAAGCCACATGGTATCTGAACCCTAGTTTTTCATCCTATAATACGGGGAAACTATTATATACTTCAGAGGTGGAAAGAGTCACTAAATGAGAAAACAAATTGATAGTAGTGGCTGGCATACAGTAGGCCATATGTTCATTTCAGATGTGTTTGGGTGATAAACTCTTATTCTTTCTAAGAGTAGCAATACTCTCATTAATTGTACCATTCATTTTAAATGCACCATTTTAATGAGAAATTAAGCTCTTTGAAATCTTTGGGAGTAACAATAAAAGAACCTAAGAGTGCAGTGTTTACTGTGAATATGCCAAACACTCCCTTCCCTTGCACATGTGGGACTTCTAGATTGGACCAGGAAACTGCTCTGTTTGGTCCTACCTTTTGAGACCACCCAGAAGATCCAGCTGGAACAGCAGACTGTGGCTCATTTCTCTGTATTGGGAGCCAAGAGGAACCTATGACACATCTGCTCTGCTGTCTGTCCTGAGTACCTAGTCTTTCTGTATAGTGAAGTTAGAATAAATAGACCCAAAGTCTGAGCCACATGATTTGTAGATGGTCTATCTTTATGAACTTTCTCTTCATTATTTGGGACCAGGGACTTCTGGCACCCTCAAAAGTATAAGAACAAATTTCTTAAATTTTGCCTATAAGCAATGTCTGCTTCAAGATTTTTCATTAAATGGACCACTCCAGAAATTAATTAATATATGTTTTCATGATTAAAAAAAATCCTCCAAATCTTTGTTATCTAACATATTAAAGACTCTATCCTTGGATAGGGTCATATGTAGTGGAATGCTATCCCACTGGTTTACTGAAGGCAGTAACACTTCACAGGTAACAACCAGAAGGCAATGTCATACACTTAACCAGTTACTCCAAAGTATTACAAATCTGAGCTCAAATTATAGATCCATTAGTTACTATTTCTATGGCACTGAAGAAGATATTTTGCTTCTCTGAATGTCACTTTTCTAATCAATAAAATGAAGATAGTAGTATCTTTTATATGGCTGTTGTGAAATTTCAACAGGAGAATACATATTAGACTGGAAAGCAAAATGCTTTGGTCATACTGTCTTCAATTACTGTTAGCTATCGTGATAATAATAATAATTCTTATTACATTTTGTTAATATTAAAATTAGGCATAGGAACATAAATATAAAAGGAACATAAATATAAATTAGGCATAGGAACATAAATATTAAAATTAGGCATAGGAACATAAATATCCAACTTTTGGATAGTTGAGATGGGAAAAGGAGAAGGTGCGTGCATGATTAGAAATCAGTGAAATAATTTTAATTTATGAAAACAGATTTAAAAATTCTGGAAAATGCAAATAAGTATATAACAAGAAGTCTGACATTTCCCCCAAAAGTTCTTTAGCTCTCCTTTATATTTCCTAAAGGAAAATATGTAATATAGATCATAAATATATTATAAATATATAAATATATAATATATAAATAAAAAGCATTTATGAATAAAGGATAGTTCTCTAACTCAGCTACTTGATATAGTTCATGAACAATTACATCAAAGATAATTTAGATTTTCATTTTGTTGCATTTTTAGGTTAAGAATGATTTCAGCAATGTTCTTAGAATCCCTTTTTCTTGCATTTGTGTACAAGGTGTTTTTCTTCTAATTATTTGGTATTTTTCAAGGATTTAAGAAAATTATTCTTTGTACTGGTGAATTTTTGAAAGAAAAATGAGGCAACTTTTATCTTCTTCGGTTTATAAAATTTGCTAACATAAGCAGAAAACTCTTTAATTTTTTTGATAGTAGATTTAAAATATGCTGATTCTGAAGTTACATTTTGATCTAATTGCTAGATTGAAAATTAATATGTCTGTTAATATGTCTGAAATGTCATTTTTAATAAACGTTTGTACTTACTGCTTCTGAAAATGAAAAACTCAATAAAACTTAGAGATTTTCATATATAGTTTCTTTCTTCAAATCCCACAACTATTTGACTAAATCTAAGAGTTCTTAAATATAAACATACTATTTTCAAGTTTTCCATGATTAAATTACATTGTAGATACAGGATCCCATAATCTCAGTTCCTGAGTCTCTAGTTACGTAATGAGTACAGTTAGTGGAATAGACATTAAAACATTTTTTTTAGATTGCAGTTTAGAAATAGGATAATTTTGTGGACATTCAGTTTTGCAATATTTTCAAGAGTAGAGAAAGCTACTTGGATACTGAGAGTGAGGCTTAGCTTAATAATTTTTTCTGTACCTAATTTGCTTTATCATCCAGTTTGCTGTTCTTAGAGCTACAATCCAATACTGAATCTTGCTGAAATTGCTCTTGTGTGACCATCATAGGCACATCAGACCAACTTAGGCCATGTTAAATTCATTAGTCTTATTATTTACTTCATATTTTGTGAAAAATATCATCTCTAACCTGGATGTATAGTAGAGATTTCTTTTCTACCCTATTTCCTCTTTTGCCCTACTTCACCATGTCAATATCCACCATGAAGAAAACTTAGGGTATAATAAAATCTGAAAAATAAGACCTGCTCTTTTCTGATTTTATATGCCATTTGTGGAAAGTAGACAATAATCAGTGTAGTCATGAAGTCATAAATATAATACCATCTCTTATAATAAAACTTGCCTAAAACTATGATCTGTCTCACTTTTGAAGGATTTTAAGAATGGTCTCTCATTATCATTCTTTTTTTTTTCTGAGACAAGAGTCTCACTCTCTCACCAGGCTGGAGTGCTGGGGCTCAATCTCGGCTCACTACAACCTCTGCCTCCTAGGTTCAAGTGATTCTCCTGCCTCAGCCTCCCGAGTAGCTGGGATTACAGACGTGCACCACCATGTCTGGCTAATTTACATGTATATATATATTTAGTAGAGACGAATTTTCACCATTTTGATCAGGATGGTCTCAATCTCTTGACCTTGTGATCCTCCTGCCTCAGCCTCCCAAAGTGCTGGGAATACAGGTGTGAGCCACCGCGCCCAACCTTCATTATCATTCTTAATCACAACCTCTTTGAAAAGTGATTTGATGTATGTATTAGGCACCATGCAATTTTGCATCTTTGTGAGCCAGTTTTTTGGTCTCCTGGAAATTTATATGCTATGTGAGGGCAAATGATACCTCCTCAAACATATTTATTGTAGTATGATTTAAACTAGCAAAACTTGTAAACAATAAAATTGCCTACAGTAGAGTGGTTTTGGTGGCCCACAATTTTTCAATTTGATGACATTAAAGAGCTATTAAAAATGGTAGTCATACAAATTATAATACAATGCCTATATGTATGATAAAATGCTTAATGTTGGTTATAGAATCAACACAGAACTTATTCTGTTCACAACTATGAAACTATTCATATAGGGAAGAGAATATGAAAATTGAAGACTGTTACAGATGGGTGATAGATAGCTTTTCTCTCTTTTGTCCCTCTTTTCCCTCTTTCACTCTCATTCCCCCCTTTCCTTCCTTCTCTTGTTATTATCTCTACCATTATTAAATGCTATTTGTAAAATACATAAAATTAGAGGAAAATGTATATATCATCTCTTTTCAAGATATGTTATCCAAAAAAATTTGTTTTGTCTACATATGAGATTGATAATAGATTTGCTTTATAATATCAGATGCAGTCTTTTACCTGACATATTGAATATTAAGATAAACATGAAAATATTTTTGTTTTAATTACTCATATAGTTGTCTTTATTTTTTATTCCAGTATCTTTGGATTAAAATAAAGGAAACAATCAGACAACTGTATAAATATTCAGAATAAGCAATTGATCAAATTTTCTAAATTAACTGTTTCAAAGACTACATAATACCAAATTAAACTGGATAATATAGTAAATCCAATTAGCAAAAATTGGTTTCAGAGACCATATTTAACATCAATGCACATTTTCCAAGTTAAGTGGAATGTTTTTGGTCCAGGAACTGTCAAAAAATATTTTGAAGGCTAGATTCCAAACATCTGTATCATGTCTTATGTTAAAATCTTCTAATTCTCTATGGCTATTTTGTAATCTTGTTAGAAAATTCCAGTTTAGAGGCAGAGATGGTACAAAAGGGATGCTTGACAGGACAGCCAAAGTCCTGAGCTGCAAACTTAGTTGGGCACATACTCTGTCACTGACCTGGACAACTTATTACATCTCTCTGAAACTTGTGTTCTTCAATCATGAAATCAAAGAGGTAGTCTATAATCTTTAGGATTTAGGATCACAGTGTTCACTAGTAGGACTTCAAAACCAAAGGCCATATTTGGACCTGCTCTTTCCCATAAATGGAGTAGATGGTGACATACTTAGTTCACAGAAAGGACTCTGGGCCAAAAAATGTCTCTTTATAGTCTTACTATTAAATCTTCCTTAAGGACATCATCTGAATTAAGCTATATTATTTTCTGAGAATAACCATTTGCTAAATATTAGCAGATATGAGGTTCCTGATTAGGCTCTCATCTTTTATCCTTAGTAGGAGTTGGGGTCCGTGAGATCCCAATATATTTTGATCATAAACAGAGTCTTATAAACTGTAGAGCACTGGCAGGCTGATGGCAGTCCTTGTGTGTTTGGGGAAATGGAATTTAATAGGAAATGTAATTGGAAAGAAATAGAAACAACAACACGATTATTTCAAAATATTGTATTCTACCAGCCCTTTCCAGTCCAAGAGAAAAGTGAGCAAGGAAGCCTTGTGGTTTTGAGGGATGGCCTCTGAGCTGATGATATTAAGAAAAGTGAATTGTAAATTTTGTAAACATTAAAGCCATCTCAGACTTTCCAAGAAAGACAGATATACTTCATTAGGTAAGTTGTCCCCAAAATAAAGTCACATTGTTCTGTTCTGGGCCACAGTAATTTTTCTTGTTTTGTTGTTGTTGTTTTTCCCAGCCCAGGATAATATATCTCTTTCAATTCTTCTGAATATATTTTGTTTCCAAATTGCATGAAACTTTCTTGTAGAAACATTCCCACAAATTGCTTTCTTCCAGTTTGGCTTCCTTGTAAAACAAACAGCCCATTTTACCTTAAATGACTGTAATAGTAAGTGGCTGGTTGGCATTAAAAATCATCTTGGTTAATATAAGAAGGTAGCAATTATTTCCCAATTGAAAAGGGGTCTTACTATGTTCTTTTTCGAATCCTTCATGGGTAAAGTTTTCAAGAGCTCTGGTAGAAATAACATATTATTAGAAACCTTTCTTGCTTTTCCCAACATATTCACATAGAAATATTACCTGAGCATGCTGGAATCAAAAACTTCACTAAGCTTTTAGGAATTAATTATCTCTGTTCATGCTTTCATTTTCTATGTATAATATATCTCTAATTTTAAGTTCAACTAAAAATCAAACTGCAAAGTCAACTGAAAACTGGAGTTTCCATTCACTAGGAAAAGTTTCACAAGAAAATATGAATTGCCTTTAATCACTCCAGAACTATTCACTTTTATTGGGGAAGAAAAAAATGCCAATAATGTGGAATTCTATTACCCATCAGCTATTTTGTTTAAATAGAGCATAGAGATTACATTTTGTCAGTTATGGTTTATTGTCTTTCCTCATTCTTAATTCAAATAAATCAGCAAGACCTGTGAAGTTTATAAATTTTAACAGGTAGTTGTATTATCTTCTAAGTTTTCATCTTCATATATAACAGCTCAAGTAATAATTTATACAGAAGACAATAAATAGTAATAGACTGTAACTGTTAAGAATCATACCCAGGTGTTTAAAGGATTACATTTTGTAGAAAGCTATTTATATCAAGTTTATAAAAGGCAAGTTTCAAAACCGTATAATGCAAAAATTTCATATTTTAAAAAATATATGCATACAAATATGCATAAATATATAAAACTACCAATAATTTCATCCCATATATATGTATAACACATGCATTCTAAAATTTCTGTATTAAAAAGAATCAGTGTGGTAATAGAAATGGACAATAAAAGTTATCTTCTTAAAACTAAAATCATTACAATGGTTGTGAATTTTTACAGCTATCTTGTATTTCAATACATATAGTATAATCTTGAATAAATTAAACAAGGAGATTAAAAAAAGAAAAAAAATTACTCACACATCAAAATGGTGTTTATTACTCTTGTAACTTTCTAATGCACTATTGCATGTATTTATTTTTAAATAAACTTTGCATTTAAATTCTAATAAAAATTATTCCTGTTTTAAAAAGGCATTTTAATTGGAAATAATTTCAAAATTATAGAAACATTGCAAGAATGAGAATAGTATATAGAATACTCAAATACCATTTACCCAGATTTACCTCTTGATAACATTTAGCTGTACTTGCTTTGTAATTTTCTCTCTGTCTTCCTCTCCTTTCCCCCTGACCTACATGAGTCTAGGCTGCATACACCATGTCCCTTTACTACTTCTAAATATTGTAGTGTATATTTCATCAGAATAAAAATATTCTCTTACATAAATACAGAATCTCCATTAACTTCAGTTAGTTTAATTTTGATGTAGTACTTTTCATCTACAGCCTGAATTCAAATTGAGTTGTGGGCGCAACGATGATCTTTATACACACTGAATTGTGGTAGCTCAGTGTTAGGATGCCGAGCCTCATTCATTTGGGATATTATAATAAGGACAATCAGGTGAGACTTTCTGTGATATCTACAATGAAGATGTTGAAGATGGTGCCCACCGTATTCCAAAGTGTTGCCTTTATGAGGATCCACAGTAGAAATATCCATGGACACTGAGCAGCCTTGATGTTTATTTTGACTATCAAGGAAATTAAAGCCAGAATTTGGTAAGTCTGGCAGGGATGTGTGGTTTGTTTTTCTTTGTGGTATCACCAGACTTATTTGTTTTCTCTTTCTTTTTGTTACAGTTTCCTTATCTACTTACTTTACCCTTTAATACGAGTTTTAGAGCTGCCTTAATTCCCTCTGGAACAAAATTGGATATAAGTAAATAAACCAAATACATACATACATACATACACATGCACCTAACTAGATGAAGAAAATGCCTCACATATAATTCTAGACTTAAGGTGAATACGTCTCCATGTCCTAACCATGTTTGTGAGGTAGCAGCTTCTTACATCCTGCTTTCTCCATCAGCTCCTCACATTTCCAACAGAGAACCAGGAACCATAATTGTATTTTATCTGAAGGCTCTCTCTCTGACTCTCTTACCAACTCCAAGACTCCCAGCATCCCAATTGAGGATCTCATTTCAGCAGACTGTTGCCAACTCTTCCGTGGACATACCAAATCCTCTCCACAGTTTGAGAGTAAAGAAGGTTTTGTAGCATTTGTATTGCTAAATACAATTCCCTTTCATGTCTCAGGCCCCTTCTAAGCTATTCCATGAAGACTCAAGTACTCATATGTGAGCCAACTGCAGGAAGTGGAGACTTTTCAGGCTTCCAGAATTCCATAACAATGGCTTTGTTTTTCATTTTGAAACCTTTTTGGTCAAAATCCTAAATGGAGTTGATTCAACCCAGAACACCCTGGCAGTGAAAAATCAGACACTGGTAGATCAGGTAAAGAAAAATGATATTTAGAAAAGATTTTCTTGAGATTTCTTTTCTAAACAACCAATCTCCTTATAGGTGAGGAGTTGTTCCATATGTGGGAAGCTCCATGCTGACCTACATAGTTAGTGTTGCCTCTATGGAAAAAGTAGGAGATTTGAATGGTTTTATTGATTTTTTACTTGTGAATGAATTTGACGGTTTAGAAAATACAGCCACACTCATGACCTTTCCCCATTTTCACAGCACCCTAGTGAGATAACTACAGCAAGAATTATGATTTCTACTTTGTAGATGAGGAAATTGTGACCCAGTGAGTTTAAATCTGTGCTAGAGCAGGAAAGGTCTGCTGGCACTTAATTTGCTCTATTGCAAGTCCCAAACCAATCTCATAACTTACCTACTTCACTGATGGCATTATTGCATTTTAGTCTTCTGGGAAAAACAAACAACAACAACAAAACCCTTAGATTAATCTTCAGCTTTTCCTTCTTTGTACTCTCTACACTCTGTGAAGAAGCCAAGCCCCGTTGTCTCCACCCCCTAAATGTCCCTGCCATCCATTCCTGCCTTCTGTCACTTCATTACCCTCTGACTACTCTTACCTTGCTATAGCAGCCCTAAATTATAGAAACCATTTTCTAACTAGTCATCCTGTTACCAGCTTTTCTGATTCCAATACAAATCTGTTGCCAGAGCATTCTCTTTAACACAACAAATAATCATGACCTTTCCTGCTTTAGAATCTATAATGGATTTATACTGCAAGTAACATGCAGATTTCTAAAGCTGCCAAGCAGAGCCATCAACTAATTTTATTGAACTTTATAATTTTATTTTTCACTATGCATATATGTTCAACCTGTGAATTTTATTACAAAAACCATATTTGACTTGCTATTACAAAAGCATTATGCATTCTTTAGCTGTTGGGTCTTTACTCAAGTTACTCATGCAGTTCCCAAACCCCATCCTTAAGGATTTAGCCCAAACATGCCTCCCGCATAATAGCTCCTATATTTCTCCAGCTGGAATTAATCTGCTTCTTTCACATACTCCCATGACTCTTAGTTCAACTTCTATTTTAACATTCCCTGCAATTCAAACTTTTAATAATTATTTCTATATGTCTGTCTTTTATGCCAGACTACAAATTCTGTAAGGACCCGAGACCTGAGTCTGTTTTTTGTCTTTGTCATTCTGTACATCCTCTTTAGTGCTTTGCATTACTTATTGTACAATAAATAACTGCCAAGTTAATTTACTTAAGGATGTCAGGGTTTGGATTAAGCCATTGCCTCCATTTATATTAAAATGAGGATGTCACCTGAAAGAAGCAATATATTGACCAAGTGCTTCAATTTTCTCTAACTATGGTTAGGTTGTCAGAACAAAAAAGGCAGAGCAATATTCTGAGAGACTAGAAGAGGAAACAGGCAAATTAGAGGTGGGAAAGTTTGGTGTCAGTGACATTTTTGGATGGCTCAGGGTGAGAGAAGAGGACCTAAAAAGAGACACAGAAGCTACCGGGGAAGTATTATGTAAAGAAGAGTGGGAGGGAAGGACAGAAGGAAGCTAGCATTTTTTTGTGTCAATCTTGTATCAGACACTTTAGCATAGGTTTGTATCCGACACTCCTGCTGCCATGAAGAAAAGGTATTCTTATGCCAACTATATATTTATGTGTTAATAGAGATATTGAAACTCAAAAGGGTTTAGTGAATAAGAACACAGGTACCTCTGCTTCCACAGCCTTTGTTCTCTGCCATGTTGACTTGGATAAAACAAATACTTAGCAGAGGAAGAGGAGAGGTGCTCAAAAGGCACAAACAGAGGATGGTGGAAAGACTACCAGGTGTCAGTGGGAAATTCTGTTTCATGTATGACTCTACCTTTGATTGCTTCTTTTTTTTGAAGAACAAAAGGAAGTATATCATGACAAAAAGAAATAAACCTTAAATTAGATTTCAACCAGGCAGCTCATTAAGACTCTGCCCTTTTCTACAGCTTTTCCTGGATATGGGGAGCAAGGAGTAGGTAGGAGGTGGACATGGTGAGAGAGGAGGGTATTTTTATACAACCACGTTCTTTTATGGAATGAACTATGGTGTGAAAATTAGTCTTGCATCTTTTAGATCATAAATCTGAGTGGGGCATGCTGTCTTGGCAAAAACCAGTAGCAACGTGCTAAGTGTTTATTGCCAAAAGAAATAGCATTATGACAGCAGATAATTATGAACAGCGCTAGTGAGCAGGGCTGGGAGGAAACGGCTCTGAGAGATGGAGAGTAGGGGCTCTGGCTGAAACCAATCAGCCTCTCAAATCCTTGCCACTGATCTGCCTTGCAGCTCAATCCACTTTCTTCTTTAAAGAGCAAGGATTTGTCTGGAGAGAATAAATCTCTTTAGAATCATCAGAAACCATATATGAACTGATGATCAAGGGTGAGGAGGGTATTTTATTTTTAATGCTGAGCTCAAAGCATCTTTACACTCTCAAACCTGTAAAATGTGTTGGCATTCCAGTGTAGGTTCCTGAGGACCCTTATTATTTAGAATCTTTCATCCAATTTTCTCTCATGATTTCCAGTGGACACATTTTATTAGGTGCAATAGCTGGATCCTGCTGTCTCTTTCTTTTGGTATGGAGTCAGCTTATGAATGAGGGCAATTCAACCTCCACAGCATGGTTGGGAGAAAAAAAAATCTAATGAATTCAGGCTGTGAGGGAAAATTCTGCTCTGGGTCTCCCTTTCATGGGGAAGAGAGAAGAAAAGAGGCAGTCAGCCTGCTACCTGGCAGTCGTCTGGAAGCAGTGTCGTCTGGACATAGCGTTTCCTGCAGGAGTTAAACAGGCCTCTGTTACATAAGATCCTGCTGGCATTGCTCTCAGGCCACACCCCGGCCCTGCTCTCAGGAGTCCTCGCCTTGGTGCTTCAATGCTTACTTCATTTCGACACACCACTCCTGTTTACAAGACTGCTTTTTATCTGAACCCATGCCCTTCCTGTAGCGTATTCCTTTAAGAGTAAATGAGGCATAGCCACCACCAGAACATTCGTTGATTTCGCCTCATCAGGGATTTCAACGTTCTAGGAAATGAATTGCCCACATAAATAATGATTAACCATATGATCTGTAGGGGAAAACATTCACTCAGAGAAGACCAAGGTCCTTCTTTAAAAGCATTACCTACTTCCCTCTTAGAACATTCAGAATGTAATTCATTGCTTTCCTTCGTGACCTGAGGTCATAGTTAAAAGGTATTGATTTGTTGCCTTGTGTTATACAATCATTTCCTAAGGCAGAAATTAGAGGCAAAATATTTAGTAATGGCAAGTAGTAGAACTAACCAATCAAATTGGATGAAAGCTGTGAATAACCCATTTGGTCTAATTAATGAGCCCTTAGAGATGATCAGCCCTGTCCTTCCGGCTCAGTGGCCTCAAACTTAATATTCCCTTCTGACTGACATTTATCAAATACCTACTTACTTATCTTAGCTAATTTAATCCTCAAATGACATTATAATACAGGTGAAAATATTTACATTTTATAGAAGAATGGGCTTAGAAAGACCAAGCAACTTGCCTAATGTCATATCACAGCTACAGTGCAAGGCCAACATTTGGACATTCCTTACCTGCCTGAATCAGTATCACCTACAATACACTGCCTCATTCATTCCTCTTGCTCCTAGTTGTCTGCTGTAGAGAAACTGCCTATCAAGCATATTAAATAGCTAATCTCATTTGCACACCACACAGTTCTCTTTCCTTTATTGTTTCAATAAATTGAATGCCTATAATGTGCTAGGCACAGAAAAATCAAATGGCCCATACAATGAACGAACCCTGACCTCTGGCTTTATTAGCACTATATTTAACATCCAACCTACTCATATAATCTTTAACACTTTTGCCAAATATGAGTGGTGCAGTCTCTTCTACAAGGTAAGATTGTTAACTTTTGGCCTAACAAAGACCTTTCAGGTTTCATTTTTAATTTCACATTTGGTGGAGGAGACAATTGGAATTCTAATCTTAGGTTAACAGATTATTGGTAAAAGTTCTCCTTTGCTTCTGCCCACCTGCCCGATACCCCTCCCCAACCTATAACACATGGTTAAGGAGAACCTGCAGAGCAATTTATATCCATTGATACCAGTACAGGGGAGAGGAAAGAGTCTCTTTTGATCTTCATTCATTCTACATCTATTAACTGAGTGCCTACTATGTGTCGGAAACTCTTTGGAAACTTATCTTAATGCTTGTTTCAAGTAAAACTGTGCTACCCAATCACTGGTTTGAAGCAGCCTTTGTGCTTTTATATTTCATATGCCTGCCTCAAGCCTTTTCCCCAGTGATAGCCAAGAGCAACATGAAGTCTTTGAAATAGGGTTTACAGCCTTGTTTTTCTGTTACTAATATAGCATGCTGTTCTCATCATCGGTCTGATTTGGCTACTGACATGGTGACATGCTGGAATGTTTCCTCAGAGATCCAAGAGTAAAAAGGAAGCAACAACAAAAAAGCACAGAGTTCAGAATAAGTAGGTGCCTTCCAGTAAAGTCTACACGAGGGAACTGACTTCCTTGAGTGCCTTCAAAACCAAATATTTGCACTATAGGACAGGTATGGATATTTTCTCAAAAGTATTAAGAGAAAGTCTTGGAAAGAACATGGAACTGACTCTTTGCTCCTTCCCTTAGCACTTCAATGATCCCTCACCATTTTTGGGGGTAGATACAAATGCCCGAGTGTGACATATGAGGCCTTTATAATTCCATACTTTTCATCCCTTCATACTCAGCTCAAGAATTACCTTTTCCAAGCAAGCTTTCTGGATAACCATGCTCCAATAGAACTAGCCAGTTTTTCTTTGTGACCTTACTTCTCTATTCAATAACATTATTCATAATGAAATTCAATATTGATCCAGTATGTAGGCTTCACAGTCAGATTGCCCAGGATTGAAACCTGACTTCTATACTTCATTTTCTGACTTTCAGCACATTTTTAACATCTTTGTGTCTCAGTTTATCAATAGAATGGGAATGATTATCATCATCACATCTTTCTAAAGATATTTTTTAAGTGAGAATCAAATGAAATAATATGGGTAAGGTGGTCACAGTATGTGAAACATAGACTTCAAAAATATGATTCCTTGTTATAATTGCATGTCTTCTATTCAGTGACTTCTTCCAATGCAAAATCTGTGGCACTTAAACTTGCATTTAGTGCCTAATGATGTTCTTATTTATTTCATGTATAAAATCTTCACGGCATAGGAAACAATTTAATTATTTAATTATAGCCTATATTAGTTAGGCTAACACGAAACAATAACAAAACAAGAAAAAAATACATGTTAATTTCTTGGATCTGTAACATTCCTAACGTGTTTCTGATCATCACATACCTCTCCTCAAAAGTGTGATACAAAAACTCAGAATCCTTTCATCCGGTTGGTCCTCTGTCTTCAACAGATAGTTTCCAAGATCACCATGCTTGTCTGTCTGTAGATAGTAAAAGAGGAAAAAAGTGGGGAAGGAACACTTATTCTTGACCACCATGGCCCAGAAAGAAAATACCTCACTTCTGTTGACATTCCACTGTAAAAACCATGACCTTTGCCACACAACTCTATGCCATGTGATAGGTAGGCAAGCATCCATTTCTAATAGCCCTTGAAGGATGTTAGGAATTTGATGGGAAGGAGAAGACAGGGAAGGGTACTCCTGGGAAAAGAAAAGAGAACAAATAAAGGACAAAGGGAAATGTAGGTTTATAGAATCAACACATTTCACATTTCAACAGAAATGTAGGGTACATGATGGAGAAGATAGGAAATAAGAGTGGGAGGTTAAACTCAGTCCGCACACCTGATTATGATTGTTCACTTCACATCATACTAAGCCTAGGGTTCTATACTTTTTGAGCTTGACTTCACATACTGCCTCACACTTCCGTGGAAAGTTGGCAAATGTGAAAATACCTAAGCTCATTAGATAACGACTAGTCATGATCATTTGAAGCACAGTTGTCAGATTTGGCAAATAAAAATATAGGACATCAGTTAAACTTGTATTTTAGACTAAAATATATTTTTTATAGTATGAATAAGTCCATGAGACATTTGGGACATATGTATATTAAATTAGTATGTGTTATTTCTCTAAAATTAAAATTCAACTGTGTGTCCTGTATGTTATTGGGGCACTCTTATTTTTTAGGGTCAAGAGAAGTATCTAAATAATTTTCCTCTTAGTAATAATTGTAATTCTCTGTACTTTAGATAAAATTTTAGAAATTTTCCCTTTCCTTGTCATATTTTTTTCTTACTAGTTTTGCACCAAAAAATTATTCCCTGAAAATAATCATTCTTTCAAGTGGCTTCAAATGGTAAAAAATAGAAATGCATCACGCAGAATCACAGTTCGTCCTGTGATGGGACCGTTATATGATGGGGCTGCAAGCAGAGACTACACATTTATCAACAGTTATTTTCCATGGTATATACCCTTTTAAGAGTCAGTACTGATAATCAGTTATAGAGGTTCTTCAACCCTTGTAGCCCATCAACTAGATAAACTTGTTATTGATCCCAAACCATTTTTTAAAAAGGTTCTGTTTTGCCTTTAGACCAGGCTGTACCTCTAATAAATACTAGCCAGTTGTCTTGTAAACATACAGTGATAATAAAGCAATGTTAGTGTAGTAATAGTCATAGCAGTAGTAATAGTAGTAGTGGTAATAGCACCTTTATTGATCACTTCCTTTAGGGTAGCCATTTTTACAATTGTTTCATGTGAATTATTTAATCTTAATAATCTTGGTTACACAGAAGTTAACTAACTTGCCAAAGTCTGAACAGCTAGTAAATGGAGAAGCCAGAACCACTGGACTGAGGACTGGTGTTAACCATCATAGGAGTTGTCTGTGTTAGTGAAAACTATCTTCCTACTGGGACAATGACTCAAAGCATCAACACTTGCATTCTAAAGCACCATCCTGGAATGAGTCAAGTGGCAGAGGCTCAAAATAATGCCTTTGGCATTTCTTAACTGGTATTTTGGGTAGCCCATTTAACTTCCCTGTACTTCAGTTTCCTTACCTGTAAAAGGAAATGATAACATCTACTTTAGTTCAAAATTAAGTACATTTAATACAGTGAATAAATATTAATTGATATTATTATTATGAATATTCCATACAAACTGGTTTACATAGAATTTTCTTGTCCTTATAGAAATGAGGTCCCCACATGTTCTCACTCATAAGGGTGAGAACTCATGGGTGTTGAACAATGAGAACACATAGACACAAGGAGGGGAGCATCACACACTGGGGCCTGTGGGGTGGGGGGCTAAGGAAGGAATAGCAGGGGGTGGGGGGATTGGGGAGGGATAGCAATAAGAGAAATACCTAATGTAGATAACAGGGCAATGGATGCAGCAAACCACCACCATGGCACGTGTATACCTATGTAACAAACCTACATGATCTGCACATGTACCCCAGAACTTAAAGTATAATAAATAATTTTTTTTAAAAAGAGATGAGGTCCCTATGTTCACATGTAGATAAGAAATGACAACAAATCTCTACTATTTCTCTACCTCCTGTTCATCCTATTAATATAATTAATATCTTAAATGTGTGCTTTGAACAAGTGATAGATGAAGAGCAGCACACATCACTGTGAAAAATAAAAAAAATATAGAAAATAAAAAGCTAAGTACTTGCCAATGTTTGATTAGTCCCAAAACATCATGATATTCTTTTTTATTTTATTTTCTAATGGAAGGGCTATGTCTGTCTTTTCTCATAATGACTTAGGTAATTGTTCCTACCAAACAAGTTAAAAAAAAGAATGCCATTGAAAGTAAAATACTGAAATGTTGACATCACACTCAAAATATTACTTGGTATTTATTATTTGCTTTTGGAACAAAGACCGTATACACACTGGTCTTTGCACTTTTAGTTATGCTGTTCTCCTTGTCTTTCCTCTTTCCACTTAACCACCCTTTAGCCTAGTTCCTGCTTTAAGTTTCGTCCCGTAGACCTATAGATAAAGATGGCGACCATCTCTGAATGCCCAATCTTTTCTGACTAATCCCTTTTCCATACTCAGATAGACTTAGAGTTTTTCCAGTAATTTGAAAGTTGGCATTCTATTATTGTATAAAATCCATAAAAATAGAGCTTATTAGAAGAAAGAACATGGAATTTAGAATCTTAGTTTCTGTTGTTTCATTTCCTGAGAATTGAATGAGATCTATCATACTGATCTTCCCCACGACTACTATTGATAGATTGGAGACATTTCATAAATGTTTGCTTGATTAACGGTTGTCATAATTTAGGTAACTAATATATGGAAGTGGCTGACACAATGTAGATGCTCAAAGGTCTTAATTTATTTCCCATTTTTATTATAACCATGCTCCTTACATGCCACGCAAGCTCATGGTTTCCTAATTAAGTGTTGAGAGCTTGCCTGTGTGTAGGCTTCCAATTAGAGTAGCTCTGCAATAGAAAAACTGAATATCTAACATTTTACTTTTAACTGATTTAACAAGTTGTTAAATTAGGTCTGTCAGATATTAAAAATCTGACAATCAGTAGTATGTACTTTTTTTCAGGGATATAGTTTCTGAAGGAATATGGCATATTGTGGCATTTTTCAAAGATAACCATCTCAAACGTTCTTCTTACAATGTAACATTGATAGGACTCCATCATGAAGCAGCGTTTTTACCCTCTCTCCACTCCTCCCCTCAAACCTGGATGGACCCTCATAACTGCCTCAATTAATAGAGCATGCCAGAAGTGACACTATGCCTTCCTAGCCTGGGTCTGACCTCTCTGGAACATGTATCTTCAAAACTTTCAGTCAACATGTAAAAATTCAGCTACCTGCAAGCCCCCATACTGGAGAGAACATGTGAAGACACTCCATAGAGTTACAGATGCCCAAGGAGTCCCAGATGAGTTAGCCTGCAGTCTTCTCAGATCAGACATCAGAACATGAGAGGGAGGAAGTCTTCAGTATGATCCTGGCCCTCGCCATTGTCTGATTACAACCTCATTAGAGACCCCAACTCAGAAGGCCCATATTTACTTCTCTTAGATTCCTGACCCATAAAATTTTGACAGTTAGAAAATGATTATTGTTGTTTCAAACCACCAAGTTTTAGAATGATTGTTGCACTGCCATGGAAACAAGCAGGGCAATTAGGGGGAAAAAAAGTTAGTCTCGTTAGATTTAAATTGCAAGACAGATGAGCCATGTCTTAGAACATTCCATCCTTCAATCGTGGTGATCACTGTGAGGGGAAGGCAGAGACTCTGCCCAGTCTGTGAGGTTTCCATTGATTCCTGGGTTTGTGGCAACTGAAGTTGTCTAAGACAATTTCGTCCTGAAAAACCCGTGGCTCTGGAGGAATAAAATATACTTCTTAATAGTTTTTCCAGTAATTAAAGTTTTATTTCCACATCCGTTTTAGTAAGTGTAAAAATACATTTCAAATCACTTGTTCCTTCAAAGTGGGAAAAGAAGGTGGGGGTGTGGGGAAGCAGAGCCCATATGTCTCCAAATAAATGCAGTTACCAGCACTGCCTTTACCGAGGTCATACACCTATATGGTGGAGGGCATAGGATGGTGGATAGGGATTTTCACATCTGGATTTCATCAACTCATATTGGTTGTAACTTGCAGACTGCAATTTCTTTGCCAATTTTTTTTGCCATGAATCCCTTGGTAGCATAAAAGAAAAAAAATGGTTCTAGACTCTTCAAAAACTGCAATTGGGCGGTAGATGTGCGTAATAGGCAACCTAGACTTGCTAAATGTTAACAAAACTCCCTCACCGCCACAAAGGTGAAACAAAATGTGAGGTCTACACAAGTGGAAAGAGGTAAATGGTGTAATTTTGCTTCTGTCCATGAGTGATGGGAGTGAAAACGAAATGTGGAAATCCTACAGGGGCTGAGAGCAAGAAATCCACACAGTCCATGAGTGTAAAAGGTGTTGAATGGTCACTGACTCCTTCTGGAATTGCTGCAGGGGAAATGGTTTCCTGAGGCCTCGGTCTGGCAGGGTGGAAACAACATTGCTGATAGATGATTGTTAGGTTTACAAAGGAGAGAAATTATTTAAGAAGGCAAATGGAGGCATATTTTTTTTCTACATGATTTACCTTGCCAGTAAGTAGAATAGAAAAACAAAGAAAGAAATTACAATTCTCAAACATAAATTGGACTTTTACATCAGGAGGCGGCATGGGCTATTTTGAATCTAAGGGCAGAGTGAAATGATGAAAAAATAAAAACTGGATCTTACTTTCTGCCGCTTGGCTCCAGTGAATAAAGATCTTTGGTGTATGATTGATGTTCAAAAGCCTTTTAAAGACCTTACACCCTAAACTATTTTTGGATTAGATAACCAAGTACTTTAGAATGTGGTAGTGCCTGATGCTACAAATTAGGTAATATAATATTTTTCTTTATCCTTATTTAATTTAGAGTAATGTTTAAGAGGATGAGTCCAAGGCTTATATACCCAGATTCCCTATCCCCTGACTGCTTAAGCAGGGGTCTCCATTTCTGTGTGCCTCATTTCCACATGTTTAAAACACAAGTAATATTTTGTGAGGATTAAGAATGTTTCATGAGAATCAAGTATAATAAAACATGTAAGTGCCTGGGACTTAGTTAGACGTCGATAACTTTTGGTTATTATTCTTATGTTCATCTGTACCTGCCTGACTTATTATGAACCTACATACAATTTTCTGTGTTGTTTTTAGTCTTTTTTTAAAAAAAATTTCTCCCTATTGAGTTGACTATTATCACTTGCAGCATATAATGTCACAGGTTGTAGGTCTACAACTAATTAACCCTCTCCTTTTCTTCTCCTAAGTCTTAGATTATTTGTATGGAGTTTAAACAGATCTTTTATTTTCACATTTGATCTTTTAAACAACATTTTAAAACTGGTTCTTTTAGCTATTTTGAAATAGACAATATACTATTGTAATTAGCTGTAGTCACTGCTGTGCAATAGAACACGGTAACTTATTCCTCCTATCTAACTGAAACTTTGTGCCTGTTGACCAATATATTTCCTTCCCTGTTCACTCCAGCCCCAAAGCCTCTTGTATACCTTCTGCTTCCATGAGCTCAATTTTTTTTAGATTCCATGTGTAAGTCAGATCATATGGTATTTGTCTCTTTGAGCCTGGAAGTTTAAATATTCTCCCCACAAATGGTACATATTTGAGGTGGAGAATATGCTAATTAGCCTGATTTGCTCATTTCATAATGCCACATGTATCAAAACATCACATTGTACCCCATAAATACATACAGTTACTATTTGTCAGTTACAAAACCAATTAAAAACCCGATTCTGAAAAAAAAATACAAACCTCTGGATTTGACTGAAGAGGTGATTATTAGACCGCAACCTCCATGAGGCCAGGGACCATTTTTATTTTGTTCACTATTTTGAAATACATAGAATGCAGCAACATCAATTTTTCTTTCCATTATTTTTGCTATGATTATTCTAGAATAGGCTGGATCTCTATAGCAACTATCAGTCAGGTTTCAATGAGGAAACAGGTGGCTCTACTCAACATGGATACTTTAAGTAGAAATGAATAAAAGCACTATTTTGAATAGTGGGCAAGGTTTAGGGAGCACAGCAAAATCTAGTGTCTTCATTAAGGGCCAGTGAGAGTGGGGGTGCTGGGACTGCTACTGACTAAAGAGACCAGGGCAGACGAGCATTACCAGGAGCCAGAAAGAGGGAAGGTGTACAGAGGAAGAGGCCTGAACGATCTGTGTGGAAAACTGGCAGGTAACCATCCCGGGAAATGAATACCTTTTTACACTATGTTCCTGCCTGTGCCCCCATTGGCAGAGTATATCCAGAAGCCAGAGAGAGAGGGAGCCTATGCTATAGTTCCTTAGGTTTAGGCTCCTAGAGCACAGAGTGAGGAGGGAGAAGTGTGGAGCCTAGACCTGGAAAGCGAATGGAAGACTTCTAGCACAGGATTGAATATTCAGCCACTTCTATGTGATCCTACATATTCTCTAACCCTAATGTTTCCCACTTACCCTTTAGACACTCAGTATTCTCACTCAGACTGCCCTCCAAGAAATACCCAGTGATCTGGAATTTACAGCTTCATTAATTCAGTAAATACTCACGGAAAAAAAGCAAGCCCAATGAGTGGCAGTGCTTGCCCTCATAACCTCTCACATACTTGGGGGAGAGACAGTAACGTCAACAAATGCAACAAATTATGAGCCATTGTAATAGGTACCAGGATAGAGCTGGCATTAAGGACTGAAAGAAACAGAACTAATGACTTTTCTCTAGTGGTGAAAAGCAAGGGAGGTCAAGACAATTTACAGATGAGGTAACAGTTAAAGTGAGTCTTGAACAACAAGGAAGTGTCATGGTTATTCCTCCCAGGGACTTTATTTTAAACTTATTTCTAACTATTTTCTTTTTTCCTTTTTTTTTTTTTTTTTTTT